>NC_030439.2:19587842-19727842 GCF_001660625.3 Ictalurus punctatus | reverse complement strand
AGAACAGGAGTTGAATTAAATCCCCCCTTAAAAAAAAACCTCACATCGTCGGACCGCATGGAGTTTTCAGGAGTTTACGAAAACGATACAAGAGCAACGTCGACAACTTCCTCGATAAAAAATAAGCGAGAGTGTGTGAGAGAGAGAGAGAGAGAGAGAAAGAGAGTGAGAGAGACTCACACGGCAGGAGACAGGAGGTCGGGGGCGGAGCCTGCAACCTGTAGCGTCACATCCTGTAAACCCGTCATGGCCGCCGCACGCACCCTAGAACACGGCGGGCGAGAGAGTCAAAAGGTCAAGCCCGATTACACCTACGTCACTCCTGAAATATCGAAACAGATATACTGATATACACTCACTGGCCACTTTATTAGAAACACACGCACTCGTGCTCAAATCATGATCAAAAAAATGATCCAATGAAACGTGACTATACTGAGAGAAGAGCTACTCAGCAGTGCTAGGACGGTGTTCCTAATAAAGTGGCCGGTGAGAGTATATAGGGATTGGAAGGAATTATGGAAAGTCTGTGATATGATGTAAAAGTGAGGTTCTCCTGTGTTAAAGCTCTTAATGCTCAGGTCATAAAGGTGCGTGTGTGCGTGCGTGTGTGTGTTTTCTCGACGTATGCCTCAGCTCCAGTCCTCACCAGGCCCCCACGTCTCCTCGGCTGTCCGTGGTGTAATCGTTCATGCACTCAAACAGGGTTTCATACACACCGCTCACGTTTCCCTCACACACTGCGCTGTCCGGACTGGCCTGGGCACACACTCCTACGGTTACACACACCCTAAGAAACAGAAAAACACACACACACGCACGCACAGGCTTAGACAAAGCAGACAGATCGTGATGCATCACGCAGAGAAATGGTGAATTTCAGGTCGGGCAGGTACGAGAGTCACGGACATTAACACACACAGGAGGAGAGAAAAGACGGAGGAGAGAAGGGAAAGCAGAGGAGAAAAGAAGGAGGGGAGAGGAGACGGGAACAAGGAGAGGAGGAAGGAGGGATAAGAGGAGGGTGAGGTGAGGAGAAGGGATGGGAGGGTGGAGAGGAGAAAAAGGAGAGGAGGAACGAACAGGGCGACTCACCGAGCCAGAGCCAAGACTGCGTCTCTCCTGGACTCTGTAAAACTGTCTTCCTTCTTCGGGACTCTGCAGGCTTCCTGAAGTCCGTTTAACACCTGAACACACACACACCACCGTGACAAAATGACCTAGAACACTAAGTACCATTGGTTCCTGTTTGTGCCGGTCCTTTCGAGGTTCTTACCCGCTGCAGTTGGTTGCGGATCATGAAGTCCGGGAGAGAACCTAACGCTAAAGCGCAGCCGCAGCGCATCTGGACCTCAGCACTCTTCAGACCAGATAGGTAGTGACCGAGCAACTGTTCTGTTCTCACACACACACACAAATATTGACAGAATCACATCAGCTTAAAAGGTACCGTCTACCTGAAATCTTACTGAATCAGCTTCATTGAGTCAGCTTTACTGTGATCACTGAATCAATTCCTCTGAATCAATTTTACTGAGTCAAATTCATTGTGACAAACTTTATCAAGTCAAGTAAATCATTTTTACTGAGTCAACCTCAAGTGAATCTGAATCAGTTCCACCTAGTCGACTTTACAGAGTCAAATGCAGTGTGAATAAACAAACAAACAAATCAGCTTTATGACTCAGCTCCATTTAGTGAAATCATCTCCGCAGAATCAACTTTACTAACAAATCAAACAAATCAGCTACATCAACTCGCAGTCATAAATTGCATCGAATCAACTTCAAGTGAATCAGCTCCACTGAGCCGACTTTACTGAGACAAATTCAGTGTGAATCAATCAATCAATCAGCTTAATGAGTCGGCTCCACGGAATCTCCTTTACGGAGTTAACTTCAGATGGACAAACAAATAAGCTTTATCAACTCGCATTCACAAATTGTATCGAATCAACTTCACGTGAATCAGTCAATTTTACCGAGTCAGTGTCAATGAGAAAAACGAATCAGCTTTATCGAGTCAAGGGTATCAATTTTGCAGAGTCAAATGCAGTGTGACAAGTGAATCAGCTCCATTGAATCAATTCTACCGAGTCAAATTCAGCTGAAAAAGCAAATCTGTTTTATTAACACACACACACACACACACACACACACACACACACAAACGATGGAATTAGTCCATGTCAATGTAATCCCATCTGAATAGGGCTATTGTTATATTTAATATGTTTGTTTGTTTGTGATTCTGAGACAGAATCAGTTTTAATGAAGCTGAATATCCAGAGATCTGGTGGGATTCTCATACTTCTGGATCTTTAAACAGAAAACATTTTTTCATTTATACATACAAAGTATATTTAAAAAACAAACAAAAAAAAACACGTGTGTCCGTTATTAATAAAGACATACAAAGGACGAGACTGTTACATGCCTGACTCTAATCACTATTGTAACAATGATCATAAGAAAATGTTTGTAGGCTATGAACTTAAACGAAGTGCCATGGTGAAGCGTGAACGAGGCTTTATGTACCTTGCATGTGTGAGTCTGCCACCCCGGGCTGGACCTGATAATACTGCTGACACAGAGCCGCAAGAGCAGAGACCGCTGCCTCCTGCACAGAGAACACACACACACACACACACACACACACACAGAGATTAAAACCAACAAGGACACCAACAGGGCACATCAGACTGGTCGAGTGTGTGTGTGCGTGAGTGTGTGTAATGATGTCACTCTACCTGGATGTTCTGCTTGGCGTTCAGACTGTCGTCTATGAGCGACTGCCAGCCGTCTGTAACACAGTGACTCACGTTATGACCGCGTCATTTTCAATCACACTCATGAGCTCATTCACTGCTCCTGAGGCAAGAACACAAACATGACTGGTGGCTGTCACGCGTGATCCGAAGTGTGTGTACGGTGTGCGATTTAGTTTGAACAAATCGCTCCGAATACGAGTTCAAATGCATACAGTAAGAGTTCAATGTTAGGTTTACTGTATGAATAATGCGATTTATAGCCTCAGGCATGTGTGTGTGTGTGTGTGTGTGTGTGTGTGTGTGTGTGTGTGTGTGTGTGTGTGTGTGTGTGTGATTAAATGTTTCTAAAATATTTTAATACGTTTACCTTTGGTCAGACAGACAGGGAGACAAAACCCAGCCAGCCAGACACACAGACAGACAGACAGACACACAGACAGACAGACAGACAGACACACACACAGACAGTTAACTTACTGATGACTGGGTCGTCTTTAAAAGGCATTCTGGAGAGTGACAGTTTCTCGACGAGGAGACACACTGCACATGGAACAGAGGAGGAGGAGGAGGAGGAGGAAGAGGAGGAGGAGGAGTAGGAGGAAGAGGAGGAGGAGGAGGAAGAGAAGGAGGAGGAGTAGGAGGAGGAAGAGCAGTAGGAGGAAGAGGAGTAGGAGGAGAAGGAGGAGGATGAGGAAGAGAAGGAGGAGGAGTAGGAGGAAGAGGAGGAGGAGGAGGAAGAGCAGTAGGAGGAAGAGGAGTAGGAGGAGAAGGAGGAGGATGAGGAAGAGAAGGAGGAGGAGTAGGAGGAAGAGGAGGAGGAGGAGGAAGAGCAGTAGGAGGAAGAGGAGTAGGAGGAGAAGGAGGAGGATGAGGAAGAGAAGGAGGAGGAGGAGTAGGAGTAGGAGAAGAGGATGAGGAGGAGGAGGACGAGGAGGAGAAGGAGGAGGAAGAGGGGGAGTAGGAAGAGGAGAAAGAGGAGGAGTAGGAAGAGCAGTAGGAGGAAGAGGAGAAGGAGGAGGAGGAGGAGGAAGAGGGGGAGTAGGAAGAGGAGAAAGAGGACGAGGAGGAAGAGGAGTAGGAGGAGGAGGAGGAGGGGGAGTAGGAAGAGCAGTAGGAGGAGGAAGAGGATAAGGAGGAGGAAGAGGAGAAGAAGGAGGAAGAGGAGAAGGAGGAGGAAGAGGAGGAAGAGGAGAAGGAGGAGGAAGAGGAGAGCATCTCAGTGTAATAACAATACAAATCTTCCCCGTATATCAAACACTACTCTTGACTAATTAGTAAATATGAAATGAAGGTATTGCGTAAGCTTGCACTGTGAGAAACGCAGAGCTTAAGGAGTGAAGTCGGAGTTATAAATGTTACCCGCGGGCCTCATCAGCTCTCCACCAAACCCCCTGCGGAGAAAGAAACACCGAGAGATTAGCAATAAAGAAGTCAGGTGTTCGCCGTTTGTCAAACGCAGGCGAAGGTGTCCGTGTGTCGGTCTGTAGAGACGCTCACCTGTACTGCTTCCTGTCCGAGAGCTGCCGAGGAAAGAGGGAGAAGGAGAAGTTCAGATTTCAGACGCCGGCAACGACTTGGACGGTGTTTCAAATACAAAATAAAAAAAAGCCTTTCTTTTATTTATTTATTTCCTGTGCATACGCAAACAATTAATGAAGTACTGAAAGAAAGAAAAAAAAAACAGAGAGAGAGAATGAAAGAAAGGAAAACAGTGACCCCCCCCCCCCCCCCAATCTGTCTGATGTTTCAGTAAAAATATAATTTAATAGAAAACTCCGGAAATACAGTAAACATTCATAATGTAAAGTGCACCTATTATGGCTTTTGAAATATTCCCTTTCGTGTAGTGTGTGATATACGTAGCTGTGTGTGAACGTAAAAAGTCTGCAAAGTTTCAAAAATTCGACGCGCACGACAAACGGAGTTATCGACTCCCACGAGAAGGAATCGATTCTGAACAGCTGAATCGACTCGTTAGTGATTCCAGACTTTACAGCCTGTACGAACCTACGTGGGTTCGTAACAAAAAGCCCCGCCTCTGGTCTTCATCGGCCGCTCGCTGACAGCGGTGGACCGATCACGACAGACTGGGACGTCTGACCGATCAGAGCAGAGTATGCTCTCTGAAAGGAGGAGGTTAGAACGAATCCTTTAGAACGGATCGTTTAACGAGTCGTTTGTGACACTGGGGGGAAAAAGATAACGCTGCAGTTTAAATCATGAGCAAACTTCAGAACAAAGTTAGGCACGTTTCAAAACCATAATAGGTGCGCTTTAAATTACGCGCCGCTCTGAGTAACGGGATGAAATCTCGTGAGTTCCTGCCCGGGATGTTAATCATCCCTCTGTCCAGCGTATAAGTGTAGTAGGTGTTAACGGCGCTTCCTAACAGCTTTATAAATGCAAAAACTATTAGCACTTTGCTCCTAATATCCGTATCTGCATTCGGATTCGAACACATAGTGGGAGTGGCTCGTTATTAAACGTGAACCCTACAACGATGACCCCGCTTACACATCCCGTCAAAGACGGCGGACAGCAAACTTTATTCAGCTACTAAACGTCCTCAGTTCCTCAGCCTCAGCTACATCGCTCGAGTCCCTTATCCATCTCTAGCAGCACATTTCGGGCGAGGTTTCTATCTGACGTGACGGAGTAAGAAACAAGCTAGCTGTGTTTCTTTTCCGAATCACGGAAGTGTCGTTTGTAAATGACAGATAAATATTTGATCCGATTTAATTCAGAGTTTGCATATATATATATAAATAAAAAAAATAAAAAAATAAAAAAGGTGAACACATTTACTGACCGTTTGGTGAATGGCTTTGAGACCCTCGATGGATTCTGGTGACAGGAAGTCAGTGACTGGTCTGGAAAAAAGAAACGTATGCATGTATAGTATAGTATAGTGATGTGAAAACAAGAAAACGGGCTACACGTCTCCCTCCGAAATCGCGCTAGAACGCTACTCCGTGAAAACACATGCGATGCTGACGGATGATTACTGGTCGTTATGTGGATGTAGGAATCTGCAGGACAAATTTTCACCACAGCGCTGATGAATTCTGGATTCTGATTGGTCAGGGGGGTTTAAAATTTAAAAAAAAATTAGACAGTAGTACAGCTGCAAATCCCTAGGATTACATTAATGCGCTTATTTGAATACATGATCATTTCTAGAGTCACAGGGACTTGTACGGTCCGCCTAATTAGTCTCGACAGGAAATGCGAAGCAAAACGTCCACATGTCACCGAGGACCTGCGGGAAGGTTTAGCGGACATACGAGCGGTCGTGATCACCTGCACAAGAATCTGATCTGCATGGAAGAGTCATCAGAAGGAATCCTCTCCTGTGACCTAATCACAAAAGTGAATGTCTGATGCACGCAAAACGATATCTAGGTAAGTCTGTGGGCAAAAGACTACCGTTCATCATCACTAAACGTTTTTTAAATACGGGATAACTTTTGTTAATTCACTCTGCGTCAATATTTTCCCCGTAACAGCATATCCTCTAGCGTTTTATTCCTTATATATCAGATGCATAGCATTGATAAAGTGACGCTCTAAGCTAATTTGCCCAGTAGTAGCATGTATGCTTGAGAGGAACATCTGTACAGCCTTAAAGAGCGATATTTCCTGTCTATGACACATATTTTAGTACTAACAGCTTCATGGGCGCAATTGTATGCAGGCGTAGACCGAGACATTAAAATAAATAAATAAATAAATCGCTGCACAGGTGTGTGCAGGCTCCTGATATTTAATGTACAATCATTTACAGTCTGTTCTGTTCTGAATAATCGCTCGTCTCAAACACACCTGATAACGAAGCGGGGATGCACACCTTAACTACTACCTCAAGCTTTATTCCTTCATCGTCCCTTCTGAAACGAGTCCAAAACAAATCCATTATTGCGCAATATTCGCTCGATTTTAAGCTCTAGTATTTAGCCCCGCCCACCTGACATCACTAACAGATGTCCTGATGAACGTAAAGTTCAGACGGGTGGCAAATTAAAGGAAAAACCCTGGTGGCTCTGTTCTGCTGTTATACTGTAAGGGGTGGGGGTATTTATTTTTGCTCGCACGGTTTGGCTCCACGTGAAGCAGATACACTGCAGTTCTTCTAACTGAACGACTCTGCACCATGACGAAACATTTCTATCCTGATGGGCGTGGCATATTCCAGGATGACTCCGCCCAACCCTTCCACAGTAGATTTACACATTTAAAAAAACAAAAAAAAAAAAACAAAAAAAGGGCACGTCAGCGCTATTCTGGTGGCTCGTGATGCCAAGTCAGCATTCTAACACATTCGTACACCCGATCTGCACAGTCAGATCCAAATCCACGCCTGAACACGTCGTCACGGCCCTCGACCTGTCGTGGCATGTTTTAATTGCATGATTAATCCTAAATAATTAGGAAGGGAAAAGGGGCGGGGCTTCACCTGTCGCTCTGAGCGGCGAGCTTATAGAGGGCATGTGTGATCTCGGAACAGGCCAATATCGCTCCATGGCGACCGAACATGTCCATCCCCGTCGCCATCGGCAACAGCTGCGGAAAAACTGAAAGAGAAGAAAGTGAAGGTGGCCATCATCATCATCATCATCATCATCGTCATAGTCCTCACAGACATGCCAATAATATTGTGCAGTCCCGACATGGAGGAGGAATTAAATAGTTAACAACACGTAAAATCACGCATAACGTGTTCCATTTGACTACATGAGTCAGGAGAACACCGAACAACAACGGTGTGCATGGCAGGGTTGCAAGAAGAACGCCACCGCTCTCCCAAAAGAACACTGCTAAAGATCACGTGGACAATCCAGAACGCTATTGGAAGAACGCCTTGTGGATGGATGAGACCTAAATAGAACTTTCCGGTTGAAATCAGAAGCGTTATGTTTGGAGAACGGAAAACGCTGCACTCCAGGATAAGAACCTGATCCCATCTGTGAAACATGGTGGCGGTAGTGTCATGGTTTGGGGCTGTTTTGCTGCATCTGGACCAGGACGACTCGCCTTCACTGATGGAACAATAAATTCTGAAGTACACCAGCGAACTCTAAAGGAAAATGTCGGGACATCTGTCCATGATCTGAAGAGAAGGTGGGTCATGCAGTCGTTCTACTAAAGAACGCTTAAAGAAGAATACAGTGAATGTTCTGGAACGGCCGAGTCAAAGTCCTGACCGTAATCCAATAGAGACGTTGTGGAAGAACCTGAAGCGAGCGGTTCCTGTGAGGAAACCCACCGACATCCCAGAGCTGAAGCCGTTCTGTTCTGAGGAACGGGATAAAACTCCTCCGAGCCGACGTGCAGATGATCGACACTTACCCCAAACGTTTATCTGCAGTTATTCCTGCACAAGGAGCTCACACCACACACTGACAGCAACGGTTCACACACTTTTACCCCTCACAGATATGAAATATTGTACCATTTCCTTCAATAAATAAACGACCAAGTGTAATATTTTTTATCTCATTTGTTTAACTGGGTTCTCTTTGTCTACTTTTAGTGAAAATCTGATGGAGTTTTAGGTCACGTTTACGCCGAACGGGTTCACAAACTTTCAAGCACCGCTGTACGGACTTGATCCGGAAACGGATCGTTAAGACTACTTCTAGATCATCACCTGTGTCGGCCATGTAATCCGGAGCCTGTGGCGTGAGGTTGTGCAGCGCTTTGGTGGCCAGCTCTCGAATCGCCCTGAACACACACACACACACACACACACACACACACACACACACACACAAAAAAAAACAAAGCTCTTTTAATTCCACACCTTACTGACATTACCTTCAAATCCACAGCTGGACAGGTGTTATCCGAGGTGTTATCCTCCTTCTTACCTGTTCCAGTGGTTTATTTTCCTGGTCACCAGGTGGTCGATCATCGGCTTGGTGTACTCCTCAAAACCCGCTACGTAGATGCTGGGAGAAGAGACGCAACACGAGCGGTGGTAGTGATATCACATGTAGAAGTCTCACACGGTTATCGACACGTGACTGAAACGATTCAACCAGGACTCGGCATTACCGGATACTGAAATATTAACACGACGGACCACGAGGACGCACAATGCGACCACGAGGTAGCCGCGGCGCTAATAAAAAATATATATAATAATTAACAAATAAATAAGTAAGTAAGGAAGTAAATAAATAAATAAATAAATAGGCCAAATCATGCCTACATAATAAAACCGATGAGCCTATCCGAGGGGACACGGGGCGCAAGATGGGGGACATCCTGGACGGGGTGCCAACCCGTTACAGGGCACAATCGCACACACTACAGACAACTTGGACGTGCCAATCAGCCTACAACGCATGTCTTTGGACTGGGGGAGGAAACCGGAGGACCCAGAGGAAACCCGGCGTAGGACGGTTAGAACACGTGAGTTCCGTGCACGGGATTCCAAGCCCCGACCCTGGAGGCGCGAGGCAAACGTGCTATCCACTAAGCCTCCGTTAGAGAATTAGACAGCACGTTATTATAATAAATTTTTAAAAAAACAAACAATATAAAACCAAAAAAATAAAACAATATAAAATATTTTGCTGACACAAAGAACAGGAATAATAAAGAAGTGTTGGTTATAGTAATTTTCCATGCTGCTGTTGAATCTACACGGGCTTGTTTTTTTTTTTTTTTTCCCTTTCCTTTAAATAGATTCCACACATGCCGGGTTTAGACGTCCGCGAGCTCCTACGCACGCTTCACGTTAGCGTTGAATTCAAATCTAAACAGCACAAACTGCACACAGTGTGTACAGCGATGTCTAATCAAGTGTCTATGGTGCTGCTTTGAATATTCGATTTTATCAACCAAAAAAAAAAAAAAAAACACCCATTTAAAACTATTTCCACTGCCGCAATTGTCGGCTTTGCTCCCCGAGGCTAGAATTTTCCACATTACTGAAGCAGCAGCTCGACGGCTCGCTCGGTGTCATTTTACCCTGAAGGAAGACGGACCTGCCCATCAACCTTCGAAAGCTTCGAACGGGCCGTGGTCGGATCTTCCAGCAGGACGATGATCCAAAACATCATCAGAATCAACACAGAAATGGTTTACTGACCACAAAATCAAGGTCCTGCCCTGACCCTCCCAGTCCCCTGACCTGAACCCCATAGAAAACCTGTGGGGTGAACTGAAGAGGAGAGTCCACCAGCGTGGACCTGGAAATGTGAAGGATCTGGAGAGGTTCTGTATGGAGGAACGCTCTCAGATCCCTCGCCGTGTATTCTCCAACCTCATCAGTGTTATAGGAGAAGACTCAGAGCTGTTACCTTGTCAAAGCGAGCTAGCACAAAGTACTGACTCAAAGGGTGCCAATAATTGTTGCACACCTATATTTAACAAAGATTTTTTTTGGCTAATCCAGTGGTGTGTTTGTAATTGTTCGATATCCATGAGATCAGAGTATTTTTGTGAATTTTTTGAACAAAAGATCAAAAGGTTAAACAATGAAGACAATTTTTCACAGCCTTCTTTACTCATATTTACCAAAGGGTGCCAATATTATTGGAGGGCACTGTATATGCTTATAGAACATCTCATTCCAGATTTATTCCTCCCTTTGCTGTTATAATAAGCACTACTGTTCCGGGAAGGCGTTCTGTTAGATTTAAGGGCGTGGCTTGTGGGGATTTGTGTTCGTTCAGCTACGAGAGCGTTCGTGAGGTCGAGGTCGGGCGCTGATGTTGGTGTGAGGAGACTCCAGTTCCGGTTCATCCCAGAGGTGTTCCGTGGGATTGAGTTCAGGACTCTGTACAGGACACTCGAGATCTTCTACCTTCCTCCACCCGTCACACACCGCGTCTTCACGGAGCTCGGTTTGTGTACACGGGTATCGTGACGCTGGAACAGTGTTCGCTCCTCTTAGTCCTCAGGTTAATCGTAAAGCTACAGCGTACGAATAACCGTAAAAATTACCATCATAATCACGCCAGAGTGCTGCCCAGACCCATGCTTTGGTTTGACGAGGCTAAAAAGTGGCTACGTCAGCTAGCGTAACGGCGAGCTAGTCGGCTAGCGGAGTGCATTGACGCTGCAGTTTGACGACGATGGATTGTTTGGCTCGGTTTCATCGCAATTCGAAAGCGTCGGATCGGGAATTTTTTTTCTAGATAACCGGACCCGCTTGTCCGCAGACGAGCTACTAATAACTCTCATACAGTTTATTATAATTCGGAGAATTTAGCACGAGCATCTCCGCAAGCGAAGGCGTCATGAATAAAGACAAGGTGATCAGATCTCTCTCATGACGGGATTATTACAGAACACACGTAAGACCTCGTTTCAAGCCGGAAACGTTTATTCTGTTGCACTGCGGAAACATGACATCACAGCGAGTGGAAATATCACGAATATAGCCAAACTTCTCTGTTTATACTCGAATTCCTGTTATTAGAGTACAATAAACCGAGTATCAGCTCATTAAAGTTATTTCTAGATATTTTTTGGAATTGTTGGGAGGTCAATGAGGTCAAAGCTAAATGATCTGCCAACAGAAAACTGTTTCAAGCTTGAAATCAGTAAAAATGTCTAGAAATAAGCCGAATCATTTATATACATTAGTTTTTTTGGTTTATTGTAATATATTTAAGATAATTTCACGTGCTAAGTGGCCCCTTTTTTTTTTTGTCGTTTTTGCTCGAAGCGCTTAATAAAATAAGTAAAAATGATCTTCCAAAAGAAAATAAGAACATTTCCAGCTTGAGCTGAGTAAAAAATATCTAGAAATTACGCTTAATGATCGTATGTGTTTAAAAAGAAATTTTTGTTGAATTTCATTTATATATATATATATATATATATATATATATATATATATATATATATATATATATATATATATATATATATATATATATATATATAAAGTCCTACATTTAAATTCCTAAAATGAAAAAGATTTTTGTGGATTGCATTTCAGATTAAAATTTTTTTTTTTTAATGGATTTTTAATTTTTTTTTTTTAATTGCTAAGCCTTTATTTTTTATCCTCGACGGCCGTCTCCGTTTCTTACCTGATGGTCAGGTAGCAGTTGTTCAGGTTCCCGACGGAGAAGTAATCCGCGGCTGTTAGGATATCGATGCCGTGTGGGAACGTGCCCTGAGGACAGAAATCTCAGAGTTCAACACGGCCGCTAATCCGCTCACTCGACACAGAGCAGAGCGAATAAATAAATAAATAAATAAATAAATGAATAAATGAATGAATGAATGAAATAAAATCTCGAGAAGGAGACGAGAGTTTAAGAGTGAATGCGTGTGAGGGTGTCGGATTACAGTTACGCTTCAGCTGATCGTGTGTTTTTTGTCTGATCCTAACATGTGAACTGATGCTTGTGTGTGTGTGTGTGTGTGTGTGTGTGTGTGTGTGTGTGTGTGCTCCTACCTGCCTGCCGACATTTTCTTGGAAAGCAGCCTGCAAAAGAGAACAAACCGTTTAATTTGTTTTTTCCTCTCTCTCTCTCTCTCTCTCTTTATTTTAAAACAAAGGTCCTCAATAAATGAATAAATAAATAAATAAATAAATAAATAAATAAATAAATCACTCACTGAGGCGGCTTTCCTGCAGCTGACGTTGCGGTCGAAGAGGGCGACGATGACCAGCGCGCTGAGAGAAGAAGAAAAGGGGAAAGACGAAGGGAAAGAAGCTGCACTGTTACAGATGTGTTACAGCTGTGTACTCGTGTACGGGCTCAATCGCCTTAACAGCCGTTGATGTAACTCCACACTACACACTACTACCGCATTACACCACACACCTTCTGATTGGTCAGAAGGTGTTGATTCATTCTCTAGAACAGCAGCTCTGGCAGGAGTGTCGGGGGATGTTTATCGAACATGTATGGAAGGAGTCTCCAGTGTCAGAGGTAAATCCTTGAGGTTTCTCAGTCGCACGACAAGCTACAGTAATTTAGTCTGTTCATAGCGGCTAGAACAAGAGCGACCGCAGGAACTGACTCGTTTCGTAGACGAACGTTAAACGTCACTACGGAATGGATAAAAAGTACATTTTTGAAAATTTATTAAAATAAATACATAAATAATAACGGTCAGTGTTCGAGCTCGCAAGTGGCACAAAACTGGCCGTGATCTCTGGGTGGGAGGGGCGTACGCTCGCTCTCGTACGCTCTCGTACGCTCGCTCTCATACGCTCTCGTACGCTCTCGTACGCTCTTGTACGCTCTTGTACGCTCTCCTGTCAATCACGGCGACTCTAGCCAATCGTGGGTGTCTGTGACGTCACGCAGGGTTAGACACGTTACACCCTGTGGCTCGTAGGAAGCACGTGTTAGCCTTCACACGCCGCACTGCCGTGCGACAGAGGGGAACTAACCGCTGGCTAAACGGCCAAGATTAAATTGGGGAGAAAATCCGGGGCAGGAAAACGGTCAAACTTTGGGTTTGCCGCTTCAATCCCATCGTCCCCGATTATTCTCCTACAACGACACGACACACGGAGCGTTTCCCGCCTCATTTAAACGACAGATCGGTACGTTTTCCACGTTATAAGTCTAAAGCCAGTGGGTTAATATACTGTATATCTGTATATCACATTTTCACAGAAAGAATCCTCACATCCAAAAATCCTTCCAAAAAGTTCAAGAGAACACACTACTGCAGCAACTTCTGTAAATAAACGCTTTCTTTTCCATCGTTCTTTAAAAAATAAACTTCTCCTGGACGTTCCGTATCGTCCTTGTCTTTTTTCAAAAGTTATTATTCCCTTCAAGTAAAAGTTGAGCTTCCTCGCAGATTTAAGAATTCAGATTTAAGCCGACGAACTGCATTTCCCCCATCGCCCTTATTTTTCTTCATTCCAGAGGAGTTTAAAGTGCACCTATTACGCTTTTTCAAATATTCCCTTTCGTGTAGCGCGTTATATACGTCGCTGTGTGGGAACGTAAAAAGTCTGCAAAGTTTCAAAAATCGACGCGCACGACAGACGGAGTTATCGACTCTCAAAAGAAGGAATCGATTCTCAACAGCTGAATCGACTCGTTAGTGATTCCAGACTTTACAGCCTGTACGAACCTACGTAGGTTCCTAACAAAAATCCCCGCCTCTGGTCTTCATCGGCCGCTCGCTGACAGCGGTGGACCGATCACGACAGACTGGGACGTCTGACCGATCAGAGCAGAGTATGCTCTCTGAACGGATGAGTTTAGAACGAATCATTTAGAACGGATCATTGCGCGAGTCGTTTGTGACACCGGTTGAAAAAGGGGACGCTGCGGTTTAAATCACGAGCGCGTTAAAGCGTTCTTTGACCTCGGATGCGCGTAAATCCATCGTATGAGAACTTTAAAACAAAATTAGGGACGTTTCAAAACCATAATAGGTGCGCTTTAAGGCAAGAGGAGTGACGATTAGTTCTCAGCTGATAAAGCTCGAATGACTCCTGATTGGTTATTTCGTATTAGAAAGGTAAGGTGCGAAGGAGAACGGATGAAACACCTTCCCCTACGTTCGTCAATTTCCTTTAAAGTCAGTTTATTAGTCGGCAACACCGACACTGAAACCGTGACATCATTTCGGGATTTGCCTAATGAGTTTCGGCACCTGGGAATGGCGTCGTTGTGCAACGTCTGAACAGAGCCGCATGACGGGCGACAATAACTCGTCCTCCAGCGGCACATTCAGCTCCGACGGTGATGAAATTCTTCTTTTGTTTGGTTTTTTTTTCTCTCCCCCTTTTTCCTCTCCCGTAGCACCACTATCACCCTGTCCTGGCTCTCTTTCTACCCACCATGCTGACATGCTATGTGAACGTGCCCGCGAGGGATTCCCACCACACACACACACACACACACACACACACACACACACACACACAGAGACTTGAGGCTTGAGGAAGATGTGCTGCTGGCGGTGTTGAATAAGAAAAAAAAAACAAAAACATTCTCAAACCAAGTTTTGACAGCTGGCCTGGAGCAACACAAAAAAAAAAAAAATAAAAAAAAAAGAAGAAGAAAAGGGAAAGAAAAAAAAAAGTTTTTAAGCCTGCATGCCTTCTCTGTTGTTGTTTTGGGTTTAAAATGTTTAAAATATTTCGCTACGGTTTTATTCCAATCGGTTTGGGCGTATCGACGCGTCTGACGCGATTTGTTGACGAATCTGATATTTACGGCAGTAAAAGCGTGACCTCGGATCAGGCGTTCGCGTACAGAAGGCGTGAGGTCTGAAAGTGTGGAAAGGATCCGAGCGTGGAGCGTGTGCAGAGCGAGCGAGAGCACCAGGGTGCCGGGAAGAGACGACAGGACGCAACAAGCTCGAGCGAGAAGGTGACCGAAACCACAGCGACCGAGTCGAAACCTGGCAGCGTGCGAGGAAACGGAGCGCTGAGGAGGAGAGGGGAGGGGAGAGTGACAAACTAAAGCAGAGTCGGTTGTGGACGCGTCCACACTTGCCTCTGGAGCCGGGAGGGGAGGAGGGAAGGCACGACGACGAATCACACATCACCCTTTTTTTTTTTTTTTTGTCTTTTTAAGCATTTCATCATCTTCATCATCCTTCTCCCGCAGCACGTCTTTTCAAATAAACGCACACTGATTTAGTTTTCCTGCTCCGAGTCTCCTACAAAGTCACAAAAAGGGAAATAAATATTTTTTAAAAAAATATGCGGTATCGTTAGTCGGTCATTATTATTATTTTTTTTTTAATAATTAAGAAATATTAAAAAGATGCTACATTTTTTATCCAAGTATTCTGAAGTGAAATTTTATAAATGATTTAACTATTTTAGAGATTCCACGTTTTTTTTTTTTTCCCCTTTTCTTTATGCAGCAGTTTTGCCTGCAGTTTGTTAGGGGATTAAAGGGGAAGTATTGGGGGGTGGGGGAGGGGGGTGAAAACTTTTCAACTGGTCTGTACATCCACTCTCTGACCTTGAAGTGTAATAAACTCAATGTGATGCTCCTATAAATGATCATCCTTTGATGTCTTAGGGGATGCAAACTTTTGCTCCTAGCAGTGCATACATGTTTTACGTATAATGTTTAAACTAAAAGATTAGCAGAGATTACTTGGAGGGTGCGAGGTCAAAAAGTCCTTTAAAGAGAGAGAGAGAGAGAGAGAGAGAGAGAGAGAGAGAGAGAGAGAGAGAGAGAGAGAGAGAGAGGGAGAGAGAGAGAGAGAGAGAGAGAGAGAGCACGAGAGAGAAACAACACAACACACACCAAAACTTCACACAGATTTTTAACCCCTTCATGTGCATCCATGTTCTTTAGATGATATTCTTTTCATTATTTTAAACTGAAAGTCATACGAATTAACTTTATCTCCTTCTTATTATAATAATAATAATAATAATAATAATAATAATAATAAGTAAATGGATTGTTTTTGTGCAGAAAAAAAGGTTGCGTAATGTACCCGAGCTTAAGGAAATAAATGCTGATGAGTGAAACGACAGAAAACATCATTTTCTAATAAAACACGGCTTTTACATGCGCAAAACATACACGGCTTAGGACCGCCGCATGACCTACCATTTTATTTACAAAAAAAAACAAACAAACAAAAAAAAAATTCTTATTTTAAACGGACGACTCGGAGCGCAATGTTCCGAAAAGCAGCCGATAAGTGGATGAGAGTCCGGCGTCGGTGTGGACTCCTTTAATACGGCTTAACAATCATCTCGGGGAAATTCCTCGAGACGTCGCTCCAGAAAACGCCAAGAATACATTTCTGGAAATTCTAGGTGAAAAGGGCGTCGACTTTTTTTTTTTTTTTTTTTTGGAAGATGCTAAAATACTAAATTAATTAAATTTATTTTGGATTTTTTCTTTTTTAAATCACAACATAATTCCCATAGTTCCATTTGTGTTACTCCAGAGTTTTATCACTTTATTATTATTATTATTCTAAAATGTAGGGAAATTTTTTTAAATAAAGAATGAGTGTGTCTAAACTTTTGACTGGTAGCGTGTGTGTACACACACACACGTGTATATTTATATATATTTATAGACACACACACACACACATACATATATACATACACACACACACACACACACACACACACACACACACACACACCAGACACAGAAACCAGTCTAAATAAATTAAAGGGTGTGATTGAGAGATTAAGAACTGGGAGAGGCGTTAAAAACTGGTTTCAGGCCACAAGCAGACGTGCCTGCGACAAGACTCTTGAGCATTCCTCCAGGACAAAAAGAGACAAAAGATCATTCCCTGCAAGGTATTTATACACTTACAGGCCTGTAAATCAGCTTTCATGGCGCCTGCAGCATCAACCGGCGTGTTCAAATGAGGGCGGAAATGCGACATATGGAATTGTTTCGGCTCCCGTTCACGGGTCGTGAACCCGGGCGAAAACGCAGACTAAAGGTTATGACCGTGCGAGTCAGCGGTGCCTCGTTATTCAGCGGAGAATAATCTGAGGGCTGACAAAAGGTGCTTGTGAATAAACAGGTTCTCCTGGCGGCTCCAGACCTCGCTGACTAAAGGAACACAAACCCACAGTGTCTGGTTCATGGTTTACGTATAGAATTCCTCCGGTCGCTCTCAAGTCCAAAAGTAACGCTTCTGAAGATGAAGGTCGTCCTACGCCACCGACGTGTCATTCGACTCGGCTCGGAAATGTTGTCGTTTGTTCGCGTTTTCTTAGGGTCTGTGATGAGCGGCGTATATTTTCTTCCTCAAAAACGGTGAGCCGTAGAGTCAGCGGCACAGACTAACAAGTGAGCACGTCTGAATGCTGAGAGATATAAAAGATATATACCGTCTAACCCATTCAAAGGTAAGAAGTGCCGCCGTGTTTACCGTTCACGCTCTGGGCGGCCATTTTGTTTTGACGTCACTTGCCGAACTCGCGGTTGAGGAGTCCGTCCCGAGTTCCCAAGTAGGAATTCCAGGTGGGAGTTTGGAAATTATGAGGGATAAGGAGTTTGGAATTAACGTTCTATTATTCCGTAGTCGTTTACGACTTTTACAGCATGTTTTATTCCTTTTACACAACAGCAGGTTGCCAAGGATTATACTTTTTTAATTCGTTACAGACCCGCATCAGAGATTCGATCCGTTTAACGTTTAACGTTGTCGCTTATGACGTACCGAGAAACCACCGATAGAAAACCGGAGACTCCTCTCCTTACATAAATGTTAAACTAACATCAAAGAATTAAAAAAATAAATAAATAAAAATAAAAAAATAAAAAAAAGTAAATACTGACCCCACCTACTTAATCGTCCGAGACCTAACTTTGACAAATCTCAACTAATCTTCACTAATGGACCTTTAATAATATTTTAAAAATCACCCCAAATTTTATTTCTGACCACGACGATCACATTTTGATCATATTTCTTTTTTTTTTTCCGAAAACAGAAGAGTTCCTGAGAAAAAAATATGAAATGTACAGTAGTTTTTCCGCATTTGGATTAACAAGTAGAAACGATCACAGATGACGAGTAGATATTCTAGACGAATTATCGGATTACGAACGGACCAATTAGGAACGTTAAACGTGAAAGCACGTCACCTTGTGCAAACAACAACAACAACAACAACAACAACAACAACAACATCAAAGCAAATCGAAGCTGGTAAACGTCGCGTCGTTACCTGGCGATCTGATTGACGTACGGCTCCAGCTCTTTGGGCTCGTAAGCACGGGCGAACGCCCAGCACACGTAACATGCGGCGTCTCGTACGTTCCAACCGAGGCTGCAGGCTCCTCTTCTCTCATCGTACACCAGGGCCTTCAGGATCAGCGGGACCACTGCACACACATATACATGAATGCTAGAGATGAGGCAGTTTGTTCGCTTGAAAAACGAGACGAAGCCCGGGGTGCCAATACTTTCAGCTTAGTGGAAACAGTGAGTATATCGAGTGCCTATTAAATTAAAAACACGGTTCCATGGTGGAGCCACAGAGATATATATACACGGTATGATTATCCGTATCTACAGGGTGTACAAAATTCACCGTCTACCAGATGATTTATTTTCCAACGCACTGTGTTCTTACACTTAACCAAAAAACAGGAAAATGTTCTGCTTGTCTTCTCTTGTTTTATCCCCCCCACCCCCCTCTCCCCACCCGTCCGCCCTCTTCAGGACATAACCCAACTATTCAAACATTAGGCGAATTATTTAAATATGTACTATAATATTTTGGTTAATTATTGTAACCCCGGAGCTTTTTTTTTTTTTCCGTGAAATTTCCACGAACAGAATTAAGCACGTCCAAGACGTTATTTGAAGACCGGCCTCTGTTTAATCGAGGTTTGGCTGGAACGATTTCAATTCAAACGGCCAGTCGAACAAGATAATAAATAATAATAATAATAATAATGATAAAAAGCTACTTTGAGAACCACTGCTTTAGCAGGCCGTATACTGTAGTAATGACGGGAGGAAATGCACCGCCCAAAAGATGAACTACGATTTTATTAATAGTCCTTACAGACAAGTTTTAAAATGCAAAGGGACCCGTCAATGAAAAAAAAAAACATGTCGATGGATTCCAAACGTCCTGTCTGGGTTCAGGTGTTTTTTTTTGGAACAAGTGCGATTAACACCGATTAAATATTATGTGCTATATACTGTAAGTAACATTTACATGAAAGCTGCTTTCACAACCCTGAGTCATGATGCAGGACTTATCCATTATGCAATGATGAGAACCCCACATCCATAGGAAACAGAATAAAAGGCCAGTTTTGTCTAACTGAGAGAAGTGTAAATCTGTAAAAAAAAAAAATAAAATAAATAGATAAATAAATAAATAAATAAATAAATAAATAAATAAACACTCCCTTCCAGACGTTCCCACCGTACAGAACCAGTCAGGCAAAGAAGAAATTCAGCTACATGTAAATCCTCCTGGTGCATCCTCACAGTCTCCACACCCCTTTCCTGCTGAGCCTGATCCTGACTCCAGTACAAACACGGCAGCACATGCCAAAGAGCCGTGGCAAGGATCTCAGGCTTGTGGGAGCCACGCTGGTGAATCGTGGCTCGGGGCCTGACTAATATTACCTAGAGAGGTGTTGCCTGAGGGCTCTACCTGGGCATAGACTCCACCCCACTGACAGCAACACAGAGCGAGACAGGCATACAGGACCGATCAGATACAACGCCCGTAGTCCTCGCACGCACTTCGACACCGACCACGTCGTCGTCCGGGGCCTAGGACGACTTCACGCAGTCCAGAAGGTTCACTCGCCGTGACCACCGCATCAGAGCAGGTGAGTGAGTCTCGTCTGCATACCGAGGTTTAAATGTGTAGCCAAGTGGAGGTTAGACGTGACTGAAACAAGTCTATCGATGGTAGGATCCGGTCAGGTAATTTAATGCGGTATATTCGGTTGCCGCAGGTGTTTTTTTTTTTACTTTGATGAAGGAGTAAATCCACCTGTTACCCATGGGGCTGTACTGCAAACTCTTTATAGATAATAGATCGTTTTAACAGTTAACGGAAACACTCGTAAATATCTAATACCTTACTTTTGGACTACTTGGGCTTGATTATGCATTTAAAAACTACTTTAAGAGTGTTTAGAAAGCTTAAATTGGTGTCATTCCCCAACCTGTCCGATCACTATAGGGCATAAAGTGGCATTTAGCTTTAAACGAAAAAGTCACAGATTAACACAAAAGGATTTTTTTTTTATCAATGGTTTGATTGGATTCACTGTAAAACCCTTTCACTACAGTATACTTTAACAGAATTTATTATTACTTGACTAATACACATTTTAATATATTGTTTTGTCAGCGCAAGATATTCAGGCTGTAAAAGACATTCAAAAGATGTCTAATAATAATAATGACAAGAAACTGAAAAATAGGTATTTCACAACAGAAACTTCTTGAAGCAATTTTATTCCTTGGGAGGGAGCGGCAGAACTAATCCAAAACTGGACTGGCAACCTTTTGTGACAATGCATGACAAGCAGGTTCCTTAGGGCAGTGTCTTAAACAACAGAGAATTTGCATGTAATACTTCTCAAGGAAAAGAAAAAAAAAGAAAAGAAAAAAAAAACAAAAAAAAAAAAAACGAGATCCGCACCCTTCCAATACCAACCCTGAGGCTTCTAAATCTTCAGTCTTCTTAGGGCTTTAATGAAGCATTCTGTTGCATTGCTTTTGCACAAATTATTGAACTAAGCATGAAGCTCTCTGTAAATCTGGATCAGAAGTCGCAGAAGTCTTAAGTCATCAAGAACCCAGAGGTGCAAACTGAGCAGTTCTTAAATGCTTCTTTAAAAAAAAAAAAAAAAAAAAAAAAAAAAGAATTCATCAGTATGGATTAACAAGCTTTTGAAACCCATCAAGTACCGTTATGATCACTAATCAGCAGCAGGCAGCTTCCTGTAGTCCTGAATGCAGGTAAGATCATCGTGTGTGTGTGTGTGTGTGTGTGTGTGTGTGTGTGTGTGTGTGTGTGTGCACAAGTGGCGTACAGGTGGGGTTACGGAAAGCAGGTGTCTGCCGTTTCCCACGCCGTCAGAATAGGATTTGAAGGAGAGGAGCAAGTCTCCACAGGCCTGCGATTTCTTCGTCAGAACTGCTCCTACCTGTCGCTGCGTCTTGGCCGGGAGTGTGCGGCAAATCAAACAATCAGCAAAGCGCAAGCCAAAAAGCCCTGGGAAAAAAACTGCCTCAGTGTATGCAAAACAGGCACCATAGTTTGAATGTGTACTGACTAGTTGCCAAATAGTACCCCAGGCGAAAAAACGCAGATAGCCCCCGGGGAACAGTTCACATTAGATCAAGATATAAAAAAACAAAAACAAAAAAAACAACAACAGTTATTTAACAAAAATAATGGTGGTTTTACCTTTCTTTCTTTCTTTCAGGACTGATAAACCTCAACAGGGCCAACATGGAAACCCGACAAGAGAGAAAACCGAAGAAGCCACATTACATTCCCCGTCCTCCTGGCAAGCCCTTCAAGTACCAGTGCTTCCAATGTCCCTTCACATGCAACATCAAGTCCCATCTCTTCAATCACATGAAGTACAACCTGTGCAAGAACTCCATCTCTCTGGTGTCTCAGCGTGGGGAGCAGACAGGGAAAGCATCCAGAGTTCCACAGCGCAGCACTTCATCCAATCAAGTACACACGGAACCATTGATACCTGCTAAACCCAGTCCGATCCGACCGGACCACCCTAACGGCAAAATGAGGATTGTGGAAAAGCTGGATGAGTTGGCCATCCAAGAGGTGGAGGGGGGAGATAATAAGGAAGGAAATGAGAGTCCTGCGAAGAAGGTTACAGAAAGTTCTTCTGAGCTGATCAGCAGTGAAAGCAAGGACCCAGGAACCGCTGAGACCATGATTAAGTGCACTTCATCGTCTGCCTTTTCTCCTGTTCAACGGAAAGGTGAAAACGTGGAGGCTCAGCCTCCACGTAAAGCAGATCAGCCCTCTTTGCTTGTCCCTGTTCGCCCTTCTTTCCACCCTTTGCCAACCTGGGGCCAGCGAGCCACTTCTGCACCCCTCAAACCCCCTGTAGAACACCCACCGTTCATGCTCCCCGAAAGAACCACACATGCCTTTTACCAAACCTATTTGCAGAATCAAAACATCCCACCGGCCTACTGTCTGAGCCTTCAAGAGCACAACAGACCCCTTCTACCAGCACCACTAATCCCACCCAGTCACCCATCTCTACTTCAACCATACCCCTACAGATACAGTCATCCCTTTCTCCAAGTTCCACCCTTACCTTACGGTGTTTATCCTCCTGAACACGTGCCGTCGTTACAGGGCCAGAGGTACATCCCCATGGAGATGTTCGCCCACGGTTTTGAGCCCAGGGACTATGGAAGGTACCTCTACCATCAGCCAGGCTCCTACAGCAGGCCGTCAGAAGCCAGAGGGAACCAACAGCACGGAGGAGACAGGGCCACTCGGCAGAGCCCAATGGCAGGCTGCGCTGCATCGGGGTCTCCGGACAGGCCGAGCGTTACAGATATCAATCAGCACCATTCCATCAACCCACAGCTCTCTGCTCTTCGTGAGCCACAGCCTACCTACCAATCAGACTGCACCACAACAGGAAGGGGGCCAGTGACAGAACCAGAGAGATTATTGAGGAATCTGTGTACCAAACAGCAAGACAGCAGCACACAAAAGCAAAGAAGGTAGGTAAAATTCACGATCGTGACATAAACATCTATACTGCTTTGATGCAAAGTAAAGTCAATAAACAAACGCATTTTTATCTTTTCCCCGACTCCCAGTTCTGTGCGATGCTCTGGCTCCTTATCAGAGGAAGCTGAGGAGGAAGACAGTGATGACGCAGCAGCTCCACTAAATCTGTCCAAGAAGGACCAGAACAGATCCGTCCGCACGCCTGACCACATATCTGACGAAGAGATCAACTCGGAGTCAGAAAGCGATGATGAAAGTGATGATGCCCCTCTAGACCTCTGTCTCCGTGACCAGTCCAATAACCCGGTCCAGACAGGTGCTACCACGAGCTCAGAAGGGGTCCCTGAACAAGTCGGTGTCGGACAAGATCAGACAATTTCGTCCGAGCAAGAGCAGTGTGATCGCAGACACTCCGCAGCATTCGCCCTCTGCCAGCTGGCCAGCTCCAGCAACGTCAATACCACTGAACTTCCTTCAGAACCACACACGGACACTCAAAGTCCAAGCTACCAGCAACGTCCTGCCCCAGACCAGGCTCCTAATGGGGACACTACTGACACAGGCAGGTCTGAGCAGAACAGTGCAGCCCAGGGGAAGAAACGAGCAAGTGACAAGGCCACAAAAACAACGAGCAAGAGAGCGAGGGCGAACGAGCCGGTCCGGGACAAGAGGAGGAGAACCCAGAACTGCTGATCGGCATTCAAAGAGGGAAGTTTCGGGGCGCCGATTTCGAACGCGAGCTTTTGAGCTGGTGAACGTTGCAGAGCAATTACAGACTTACCTTTGTAGTATGTATGTTTTGTATATAGCTGTTATGTGCAGCATCCTTCGATAAGTCATACTTCAGAGTGCATGTTTAAACTGATATTGTACTATTATGATGTACGTTCAACCATTTAATTTTTTGTGCAGTAAATAAAGTGTTTGTAAAACATAGACTGTATGCATTGTGTTTGTACTTGTTGACAAAAGGTTTTAAGACTCGCTTCTGCCCAGCTTATCTTTCTATTCCATCGACCATCACCACGATTCAAGTAACAGAACGATACTGGAGAAAACAGCCGTATTTCTCTCGGATAATATCCTCGATTATATATTTAATAAACTCACCATCTGACAGGCGAGAGGGAAGCAGCAACCCTCTACGACCGAGTTCTGCTAGGGCAAGGCAACCCCCGTGCCATGAATTCTCCGTCTCCTGGAACCTGGAGAACACAGAAAAGAAGGAACCCTCAGAACCAGCACTCATTTTGATGTTACAAACATCAAAATGGAGTCATGCTTGACAAAAGTCATGACTCCTTACGCCAGGTACGACACCAGCATCAAATCCATACCTAAAACAGTCCAGGACTGAGCCAACCACGTCGTCTGCCAGCTCCTTGGGCAGTCTTCCGGTCACCCTTCCAATACTGCACGTTAAGAAAAGACAGAACAATGCTCACAATCTTTGCACCCTGAAACAAATATTCCACTTCGAGTTTTTGTTTGCGCTATAAGTATCTCCTGGAGAATCGAACTCTAACAGAAATAAAGGAATGCCTCAGGGACGAAGAATTTTACACAGCTTTTCCACTCGTCAAATTGTACCAGATTAGACAAGACACTCTCTCCGTGTCCAAATACCGCTTCTTCGGTTTTGGTTTTGAACAGGCGCTACGAGGCTAAAGGCTTGGTTCCAAACTTGTACTGGAAGCTCATGAGCACCGATTTGCATCATGCAAATTGCGTACAGAAGTTTGTGTACGGATCGAGTTCTTGCTCATCACCTACATTTGAGGTTAGTGGGAAATTTGTGTAAATTTGTTTAATACAAAACGGTGATGTTAAACGGTGAGGGGGAAGGTTGAAAACGTTCTCACCCTTTCGCGGCGGACCAGCGCACTATCGTCTCCTTGTCTTTTAGACCCATCAGCAGCTGCTCTGTAAAATAAATAAATAAATAAATAAATAAATAAGCAAGCAAGCAAACAGGAAAAAAAATGAATCTAAGGTAGCGTTAGACATCAGCTGCCCGACAGCTTTTTATTCACGGTAAAGCTTTTCGGTGGAAGCAGAAATGACGTACCGATGACGTTCTCCACCTCCTCTGGGATGTCGTAGTCCTCCTCGGAGCTGATGGACCCCAGGTCGGGTTTTACATCCGGCACTTTTCCAGCAGACGCCGACTGGCCGAGGTTTACTGCCAGAGACCGGCTTCCTCTCTGGTACCTGGATGACAAGTACAGTCTGTATCATCGCTCATACCGCTGTTGAATTCTCAAATCTGATTGGTCAGAAGGTGTTCGCTCAATTTCTCAAACTCATTCGAATACACGATCCTTTCTATAGTACCAGCTCTTTTACAGGAACTTGTAGTTTTCTTTAAGGAGGCGACGCTCGTTTAACATCTACGGAAGGAGTCTCCAGTGTCAGCGTTGCTTCGTAACAGTCGGATGTATCTAAGCTTTTCGGGTAACGAGGCGCATTCTTCAAGACAAGGAAGGAAGAAGAAAAAAAAAAAAAGGTGGTGGTGGTGGGGGGTGGTTGGCAGATGGTCAGAGATCGACTGCTATAACGTAGGTGCTGTAACATAAATGATGACAGGACCTAACTTGTTTTGTGGATGTTCCACAACATTAAACATAACTACCAGTATGAACAGTCATTCTTTAACGATTTAAAAAAAAAAAACCTTGTAATTGTTGGCAGGACGGTACTGTTCTGTTGGCAGAAGATAAAATCTTTGTTTGCTTGTCAGGCGGTTGGGATCAGTTGTGAGTCAAGGTAGGTAGTCAGCCAGGATACAACGTTCCTGGAGCAGTTGAGCATTAAGATCTTGCCGGGGCTTGAACTTACTACCTTCGGACTGGTAGCCCTGAACCACTGAGCCCTTAGAACTGCCCCTGATCCTGCACCGTTATCTAGATCTACTCCATCTTTTACACCGTTTGATCGAATCGTGTCCCATCACCTCTGACTTTCACCCCATAAAGCATCAGTCCAACGGTAAACCGTCCAATCCTGCAGCCTGGCAGATCTGTTTCTTTTCTCGTGTGTCACTTCCCTTTCGAGACACAGAAGTGTGCATCACATTTCCCTCAAAATTCTGCTTGTGATTCATACACTCCAGGGTAGAGGTTCCTGGAAGCAGGATTAATGCATGATGGTAGAGTGAGCATCACAATGACTTCTCTCTCTCTCTTTCTTTCCTAGTTAAAACTATACAGACGTTTCAATCCTGTTGATAAACTGGGCCCTGATAGTTTTGCTAGTTAAATACATTCTCTGCCAGCTAGCTATCGCTTTCTCACGACTAGTTAGCAAAGTATAATAATAAAATGCATCACCGGTCACATGTAGACGGAACAGAAACGTTAATCATCACCTTTGTCTTGACTTTGACCTCTGTGAGGTCATCGAACACACTACATTCAAGCTTTTAAAAAAATAAACAAACAGAGCACCGCGGATTCCCCCAAAGAGCAAAGGGAATACGTTTTTTTTGGAGAGCGATTCGATTTCTACAGCGCCGTTAACAAGATCAGCCTTGTCCCAAAGCAGCTTTACAGAAACCTGGTGGTAGATGCGTATTTACGGCTCTTTACCTCCACCTGGCCAGGCGTGGCTTCAGAAACGTGAGCCCCAGTCTCTGCACCACCTTCACGGACAGCTTCCTCAGCATGTTCTCAGTGCTCTCCGCAATCCTCTTCTGGTCCAGGCAGTGAAGCACTGTAGGGGCTGAGGAACATCGCGTTAACGTCACCGCACTTTATTTACACCAGAATTATACCACATTATTAATTATACCGTCGGATATTCACGTGGAGGCGATACGCACCATACTGCAGGAAGTCCTCTCGCTTGCCGTGCTTGAAAAGCTGAGCCTGGAGAACAAGGAGAAGGTTTCTCAGAACGCTTTGGATACCCGCCGCTATGCGAGTGTACAACTCATCCACCCTGGGCTAACTTGAACACCTTTTACACATTTAGTTATTATTTATCCATTTTCTAACGGACCCTGACGTTGTTTTGAACCATTGGAGTTCGATCTACCTACCTACCTCTCCATAGCAACCAGCTACTGTTACCACCCTGAAGCTGATTATTTTCCTATAACTGCGTGTCCTGAAGTGTTTTATTCCTCTTATACCACGACCATTTCTCACCATTTATACTTTTTGTCTATCTACAGCTACATTTAACGTTGTGGAACGTCCACGATGCAACATGTCCGGTCCTGTTCTCACTCACTGTACGTTACAGCAGCTATAACCAGTCGTTCTCTCACCAGCCTCTCTTTATTTCTCTAGATCTTGATGTAAATGAGATAATAAATAAATAAATAAATAAATAAATAAATAAATAAATAAACAAATAAATGCCGCTCGCTACTACTCAGGTTACCAAGAAACTGGAAAAAAAAAAATGTATATATATATATATATAAAAAAAAAATTTACAGCAACCTTCACTACATCAACGATTACAGACCTTTCACGTGGAGCGTCCGCCGCACACGTGCCCGTGAACGAGCTGTTACTATAGAAATGACAGCGTATTCGAAACGAGTGCGTTAACATACGCCGGTGGCTTCCGACCAATCAGGATCAAGAACTCGAAATGGTTTAAGGCATAAATCCACGTCTGAATCTCAGATCTTCTTTGTAAAGGCCGGATTCTTGGGCGGGGTGTTGACGTAGAGATATATATGTATATAGCGACCGGCTGTGAACAGAAACCTCGAAGGAACGCACGTCTATAAGCCGAAGCCGTAGCCCGGTGACATTTAAAGTGATGCAAAACTCTGATGGAGCTTTTGTTTCCCCAGGCATTCCCGCCACACAGAGCCAGTTTTGAAAGCCTCGGGGGTGAAAAGAAACGCACCGCGGCAAACACGGGTGGTAACCAGTACTACCACGCTCTCGCCATCTCTCTCGCTCGCTCGCTCTCTTTTAAAACAAACAGTGCTGTTTACCATCACAGAAACCATCTTATTAAAAAGTATCACAACTCGTATACAGCAGATCAGCCTATTCTCTGTGTGTGTGTGTGTGTGTGTGTGTGTGTGTGTGTGTGTGTGTTTTATCTGCTCGCACAACAGGTGGGAAATAAAACACCTGGCCAAGTTATAAAAGTAATTACATCTCAGGTATGCACCTCAGTCGACTCCTGACAGGCACCTGTGCGCGCACACACACACACACACACACACACACACACACACACACACACACACACACACCTGAATCCCCAGCAATACATCAACACATGTATGACTGCCCTGGAGAACCGGAAAATCCTAGTGGCCGGTCTGTGGTTTTGCCTTCGGCAGAGCTTTTAAACTACACGAAAATCTTTCTGACTTTCTGAGTAACAGTGTGAGGACATTTATGCAAATTTTATGCGAAAATGCAAATTAAAAAGCATTTGAATAGAGAAATTTCTTTTTATAAAAAAATAAATAAATAAAATAAATACCGAAATCTGGCAGCAACAACAACAACAAAAAAAATGCAGAAGTCAGTCTATCGACAAAGACGATATGCGAATACTTATACTGTATGACCAAAAGTATGCGGACAGCTGACCATCACACCCATATGTGCTTGTAGAACATCTCATTCCAGATCGATTCCTCTCTTCTGCTGTTAGAATGCGCTCCACTCTGTCTTCTGGGAAGGCGTTCTGTTAGATTTAAGGGCGTGGCTTGTGGGGATTTGTGTTCGTTCAGCTACGAGAGCGTTCGTGAGGTCGAGGTCGGGCGCTGATGTTGGTGTGAGGAGACTCCAGTTCCGGTTCATCCCAGAGGTGTTCCGTGGGGTTGAGTTCAGGACTCTGTACAGGACACTCGAGATCTTCTACCTTCCTCCACCCGTCACACACCGCGTCTTCACGGAGCTCGGTTTGTGTACACGGGTATCGTGACGCTGGAACGGTGTTCGCTCCTCTTAGTCCTCAGGGAAATCGTAAAGCTACAGCGTACGAAGACGTTCTATGCGACCGTGTGCTTCAAAACTTTGTGGTAACAGTTTGGGGAAGAACCTCATATAGGTGTGTTGGTCAGGGGTGCACATACTTTTGGTCATAGCGTGTACGTGTAAACGAGAGATGTGGCACGATACCATTTTTTTCCTTTTCTGATACCGAAACCTTGAGTGTCAAGTAACGATATTTTTTCTTTTAAAAAATATTAAAGCTTTATTATTATTATTATTATTTATTTATTTTTTATCTAAAACCTTTCTCCAAATCCAGCATAAGCTAACGTTACGCTAACAGCTGTGTGTAAACACTAAAATTAGCCGTGTCTGCTAGTAAGCGAGCTAACGTTACGCTGACAGCTGCGTGTAAACATTTGAATGATGAATGAACACGATATCGCGTGGTATCGTGATACTTCAGTTGGTATAGTGTCGTAAGATAAGCTTATGGTGTGTGTACTCCCTGGATGTACGGAAACATAAATAAATAAATAAAAAGTGCTTACCAGAGACTGCAGAGCTCCATCTAGAGCTACGGTGCCCTTGTGACCCTCCACGCTCAGATCGCTGCACTGGGAAATGGTGACGAGGGTCCAGTCCATGAAATCGGCCAACCGCCTCTGCCTCACGTCCGGCCGCGTCACAAACCTGCGGCATCGCGTAGGATTCAAGTCAAACGTGTACAGATCCGGTTTCATTCAAACCTTGCCTTATTACACGTCGTATTAGGACACATAAGCACTGATAACCGCGATCGGCCGATAAATAAAACAATCTGAACAATAGCCCTACATGAATACTCAAACTTTACCATAATAAAAAGATTACATCCTATAAACGTAATAAAACTTCAATAAAATCACATCAGTGACGTCGCATAACAATCAGGACTCGGGAGAAGCCTGAGAGAGCCCCCTAGTGGCCAGGAACCCAAACTACACCATACAGTCGTATAAGCGTTTATAATTTCAGAGCTACCGTGATTGAGCTGGTGAATGCTCCTTCCTGATTGGTCCGAAGGTGTTGATTAGTTCTCTAGAACAGCAGCTCTGAGAGTAGTGAAGCTGCACATCACGGGTTTAGCGTCTACAAATGCGCTCGTTCTGCTACGTTATCGTTTCTATAGTAACAGCTCGTTCGCAGTGAAAATACAATCAGGAGAACTGCATCATGTGAATCCAATGATAAAAAAAATGTAATTAAAATTTGATTCGCTTACTTTGATACGAGCACTGACGCGGCGTCTCTGGATTTATCGCCGACTTGAAGGTAGCACTGAAACACACACACACACACACAGGACATCAGTTAGAGATCAGTTAGGATGTGACTGAGGCAGATTTTTTAATCATTCACAGGATTTCTGCATCACTACATAGCGCAAAACACTTCCGATGGAATTTCGGGGCGTTACCTTGGCGACGGAGAGGATGCGGTCCATGATGGGCTCTCTGTTCTGCTCGGGGTCGGAGCTCGGCCCGCCATCCAGGCGCGAGAGGTCGAACGGGATGAGGCACGTCATGGACAGCCACAGCAGGAGCATGTAACGGGTTTCCCACGTCTGAGCACACGCACGCACACACACACACACACACACACACACACACACACACAGAGAGAGAGAGAGAGAGAGAGAGAGAGAGAGAGAGAGAGGTTAGCTTTAAGTACTCTCTGAGTCGCTCACATCTGTACTGCCGCTAAAACAGAAGATCCAAAAGGTAACTATTTGTTTAAAGATCTTTACTTTGTTATTAAATGACTTCTACCGGTTGAAAGGTTACTTATTTGTGTATTAATTACAGATCAGTGCATCAGAAGGACGGAAACGAATCCTGAAGCGAGTCATTTACGCCTGCGTTTATAAACGATTCTCACCTCCGTGTCCTTGGGGTCCTGCCTGCAGAGGAGGTCGAGCACGGGCTGCATGTCCGACACCTCGTGTGGTAAAACCTGCATGAAGATCTTGTAGCCTCGGACCTGACGGAATACCAGAAGGTTAGAGACACGCCCCGTGGAGGACTGTTTAACCCTTCCGTGCACGGCGTCCACACGTATACGGAGTCGATGGAAGACTGTCTTAATTCATCTGAAAGTACGGCGGGAAAAAATCCGAGGTAGTTTCGTTCCAGACGCTAAACGGACTCGGAACACTTCAGCTTTTATTTTGTTCCTTTTCTATTAAAAATAATAATAATAATAAACATTTGAAATGGTATTAGAGTGTGTAACTTGTAAAGAATATTACTCAGAACATTTTCTTAAAAATTCACCGACATTAAATGTTTTTGTGTTGACTATTTTTGCTTCCGAACACGATCCACATAAAGGATAAATGAGTAAGATCAAATGAAACTTTATATGTCGAGCAATTTTGCGTAATGATGAAAAACGCAAGGTAACGCAAGGCATATTTTGAAATAACTGAAGCAGGAAACGGTTAGAGCCTTGCCTTTGAGATGATGTAGAGGAATTTAAAGCTGAGGTGGACGAGCAGCGGGGGAGATGTCTCGCTCCGGATGAGTTCCAGCAGCATGTCCAGCATCCACTCTGAGAATCGGTACGGGAAAGAAGTCCCGGTTATCAGTGAAAACTCACAGAGACGTCTTAAAGCTTGTGAGAGATGTATGAGAGGAGAGAGAGAAGAGAGATGTGAGAGGGGAGAGAGAGAGAAATGTGAGAGGGGAGAGAGAGAGAAATGTGAGAGGGGAGAGAGAGAGAGAGAGAGAGAGAGAGAGAGAGAGAGATGTGAGAGGGGAGAGAGAGAGAGATGTGAGAGGGGAGAGAGAGAGATGTGAGAGGGGAGAGAGAGAGATGTGAGAGGGGAGAGAGAGAGAGATGTGAGAGGGGAGAGAGAGAGATGTGAAAGGGGAGAGAGAGAGATGTGAGAGGGGAGAGAGAGAGATGTGAGAGGGGAGAGAGAGAGAGAGAGAGATGTGAGAGGGGAGAGAGAGAGAGAGAGATGTGAGAGGGGAGAGAGAGAGATGTGAGAGGGGAGAGAGAGAGAGAGAGAGATGTGAGAGGGGAGAGAGAGAGAGAGAGATGTGAGAGGGGAGAGAGAGAGAGAGAGATGTGAGAGGGGAGAGAGAGAGAGAGAGAGATGTGAGAGGGGAGAGAGAGAGAGAGAGAGAGATGTGAGAGGGGAGAGAGAGAGAGAGAGAGAGAGATGTGAGAGGGGAGAGAGAGAGAGAGAGAGAGAGATGTGAGAGGGGAGAGAGAGAGAGAGATGTGAGAGGGGAGAGAGAGAGAGAGAGATGTGAGAGGGGAGAGAGAGAGAGAGAGAGAGAGAGAGAGAGAGAGAGAGAGAGAGAGAGAGAGAGAAAGAGGGGCATGTGAGGAGTGGGAGCTGTGAGAGGAGAGAGAGAGATGTGAGAGGAGAGAGAGCTGTGAGAGAGATGTGAGAGGGGAGAGAGAGAGAGAGAGAAAGAGGGGCGTGTGAGGAGTGGGAGCTGTGAGAGGAGAGAGAGAGATGTGAGAGGAGAGAGAGCTGTGAGAGAGATGTGAGAGGGGAGAGAGAGAGAGAGAGAGAGAAAGAGGGGCGTGTGAGGAGTGGGAGCTGTGAGAGGAGAGAGAGAGATGTGAGAGGAGAGAGAGCTGTGAGAGAGATGTGAGAGGAGAGAGATGTGAGAGGAGCAAGAGGTGAGAGATATGTAAGAGGAGTGAAAGATGTAAGAGGAGTGAAATGTGAGAAGAGAGAGAGATGAGAGAGGAGAGAGATGTGAGGAGAGAGAGAGATGTGAAAGGAGTGCGATGTGAGGAGAGAGAGAGAGATGTGAGAGGGGTGAGAGATGTGTGAGGAGCGAGAGAGAGAGAGAGAGAGAGAGATGTGTGAGGAGCGAGAGAGAGAGAGAGAGAGAGAGATGTGTGAGGAGCGAGAGAGAGAGAGAGAGAGAGAGATGTGTGAGGAGCGAGAGAGAGAGAGAGAGAGAGAGATGTGTGAGGAGCGAGAGAGAGAGAGAGAGAGAGAGATGTGTGAGGAGCGAGAGAGAGAGAGAGAGAGAGAGAGAGAGAGAGAGAGAGAGAGAGAGAGAGAGAGAGAGAGGGGGGATCTTACCGAGGTGAGGGTCCAGAAGATGCGGCTGTTCCAGATAGCGGTTCATTATATCTGCAGCGGGACACAAACTCCTCATCGTTATTCAGTAAATAAATCACCTTCCCAGCAGACAGGACGGATATTAAAGAGTCTGGAAGCAGCGGCATTCCCATCGACTCCCTGCATCCTTTTCTCACTGTAAATGAAACACTAACACCGGAGGAGCTCCCAAATCTCATTTACTCTCTCATTTTATTTATTTTAAAAAAAATAACGTGACGAGAAAAATCTCCCTTCTTAACGATTCGCATATTCATCGTTATAATTAACGCCATCTACAACGGAGCCTGTAACCACACTGTCACTGGTTTAAACTTCTATCGGTCTGTTTAACGGTTTCCTACATTACCCACAATGCCGTCTGCTCTGACTACCTCCGAATAGTGCTGCAGTGAAAAACACCACACCGACCGAGCGACCATTCCGCACTAAACAAATCAGAAATAATTCCACACACACACACACACACATTCACACATGTCTCAGGGTGAAGTTTCCCTTTAACGCACTAACTCTGTGGGACTACAGAAGTCCGAGTGGGCGTGTCCAATTTGCATACGCATGCCTATTCATAAGCATTTGTATTTTTAATGAGGTTAAAGATGTAGAGATGTTCTTAAGCCATTTTTGTTGTTGTTTTAATGTCAAACCGATCCAGGAGAAGACTCTGGGTTACTGAAACCTGTGTGTGTGTGTGTGTGGGGGGGGAAAGGAGAAAGGGGCATGGCCAGGTATACCTAAACACCTGAACCCATCCTAACTCCTCCCTGCTGATTTCCCGCATCCTGTAATGGTCCCTACACCCTAGGTAGAGCTCACTATGCACAGACATTTCGGATAAGGACAAACTGATTAAGCAGGTGGAGGAGATGGAGGAGGTTCTCACCCACGAATCTCTGGATGGTGGACTCCTGGGCCTTGCAGTTCTCCTGCAGGATCACCAGGCTGGAGATCAGGGCTCGGATCTCGTCGCTCTCTGTAAACCCAGCCAGAAGATTAGCACTGGACAGGACCTCGGATTCTCCGGATTCTCCAGCTCCATCAGCTCCATCATCTCCGTCCACGGTTTCTACACCCGGCAACGCCATTGTGTCTCCAAACTGTCTGTCCAGGTGAGATGCTCTGCGTCACTCTTTAACCTCTAAACTCAGTTCCCTTTCAATGCCCAGGCTTTAAAAACCGGTTCCGGTTCCTCGCTCTGAAATAGAACACAATTTAATCTTTGGCGAATATTTCTAGAATCATCTAGAATCCGCTGCAGCTCTGTTGTCGCGCTGCTAAGTCACGTAGCGCCTGACGTACGGAAACCCGGAACGTTCAGGTCGTCCTTACTAAAACGCGTTTTGTTTTTCAGCTCGTATTTCCGTGCCATTTTTTTCCTCCTCATCATGTAAAATAGTCAGCAACTGACACCTTTTTTGTTTCTTTCTTTTAATTTTTTTTAAATTATATGATAATGATCATTCAGAATACGAGAATAAACTATTAAAAAATAATAATAATTTAGGAATTTAGTGCAACGTTTACACCCCACGTATTTCCAATCCTGGTCCTAATGGTGCATTAGGTAAGATTAGGTCTATAATGCTTAAGTAGGTTGATATTATTATTATTATCATTATTATTATTATTATTATTATTATTATTATTATTATTTCTTCTTCTTTTTGTTTTAATGGCGGTTGGCAAACCAGTTAAAGGTGCATTACCGCCACCTGCTGGACTGGAGTGTGGGCAGTAGATTGGCAGAAAAAATAAAATAAAATTGGGAAGAAAAAAAATACCAAAACAAGTTTGATATCTGAATGATTCCACGTCATTTATACAAAGCTCCATCCGCTTACCTCGAACCGCGTCTATAAAATGACTGACAGGAAGAATATCCAAACACAAACAAGCCTCCTGGGCCGGAAATTGGCATTCCAAAGCGACTTAATACAATTTTGGCAAGGCCACAGCTTTTAATCATGGTCTACATCTCTTCCAGAGAGTTTTCCTCTTCAAGGGCTGCTGATTCGTCGTAATACCTGAGCTTCAGTTCACTTCCTTTTCCAAAACCTTCTTCTCCTCAACCTGTAAAGCAGTCAGACTATAAGTATGCCGTGTAGAAGTACGTCCTAGCTGGCAGGAGTGGAACCCGGCGTGGTCTTCTGCTGTTGTTGCCCGTCCACCAGAAGGTTCAGCGTGTCGAGATGCTTTTCCGCTCACCGCGGTTGTAAAGAGTGGTTATGAGTTCCTGTCAGTCTGACCTCGCTCATGAACGAGGCAATGGAATTTAGTGCAATATGCATACAGCCACTTATGGTATTCATGGTACTGTTTACATGTTCCCAATTCCTGCATCAGGTACATAAATACTGCAGTACAACTTAATTAAAATATTTTAAAGGACCCCTGTAGATTACATGCGTCACATGTGGTAGCTCATCCGTTTAATCATTTGCAATAACCGCCAAGGTAAACTTTTTATTTACAGAGTTACAGGGACATGATGGTATGGTAAGTATAAAGCCCTACATGGCTTAGCTCCGCCCCTCTTCTGATACTGGACTCCTAGCTGTCCCAAAGTTCAGACCTGTCATTGTAGGGGGCAGATGCTTTAGTGTCATGGAACTCTTTTACCTCAACCTCTTTGACTTTGTTCTTCACTTTCCACAGCTTAAAACCTGTGTGCGCGAGCCTGTACAGCGACCTCGGGTAGGAGAATAGTGTTAGTCATTATAATTATTATTATTATTATTATTATTATTATTATTATTGAAGTATTAATGCAGTATATCATGTTATAATCAATACACACTCGGAACAATGCGGATCCTGAGCCTATCCTGGGAACGCTGGGCGTGACGTGGGAACACACCCTGGATGGGACGCTACGCTAAACCATTTCTGCACCATGTATATACATTCACACACACTTTCACACCTAGAGACAGTTTAGCATAGCCAGTCAACCTACCGGCATGTTTGTGGACAGTTGGAGGAAACCTGTGAAACTCCACAGGGACAGTATTCCCAGATTCAGGGGCGCTGAAGCTGTGAGACGGGAACGTCACCCGCTCGACCACCGCACCGCCCTGATATGGTAGTTGTGTGCAAGTAATTGGCTCTGGTCATGTGACTTATTCCATTAAATACACTCACAAAAAAAGACAAAGGAGAGAATATTAAACTCACAACAAAATGTTGATCAGCGGTTTTAATTAAATATAAAATCTCTAATTTCCTCAAGTCTCTGCAACCCTTAACATGGCTAACCGTGACTACTTTTTTTTTTTTTTTTTTTTAAAGAAAGTCATTACATGAGAATAAACTGTTAAAGAATATAATTGTACTTAAGTGCATTTTATATATAAATAAATAAATAAAAAAAACGCAGCACTAATGAAATAAAAACAGAGACGTTATAAATGACACTTTTTATTTGCTCATGTACATTTTATATTGTAAGGTGCGCTTTATTTAAGACTAGAGATTAAGGACGTCCTGTTAAACGGGACCTCGGCACACGCCGTTAACGGTTAGCGTCGTGAATAAAGGACTGAAATGTTGTACGTTACGCCACAGCGATTGGTCAGAAGGTGTTGATTACGTTATCGTTTCTATAGCGACAGCTCGTTCACGGGGATTCGGAGCGCGGACGCTCCACGTAAGCGGGTTTGAGATCTGATTACGGTGAAGCTTTTTGTAAGGAGATGTTTACTGAGGATTTACGGAAGGAGTCTCTGGTGCCGGCGCTTTGTAACGCTGTAACACGGAGGAGTTTACGCCGCTTGCGGTTGCTTGGTAACGCGACGAGCGAGATGAGCGTGGACAGGAACTAACTTGTTTCGTGGATCGTCCACGACGTTGCATGTAACTCTAAATGGATAAAAAGTATCATGCCATTCTGTAATAACTGAATTACTGTAATCGTTGGGAAGATTTGCTGTGGTATAAGAGGAATAAAACACCGTTATAGAAAACGAATCGGCTTGCAGGCGGTAACAGTGACCCCGTTTCGTCACGCCACCTGGATGTCGATTATTTTCCCATAACGGCACGACGCAGAGTGGTTTAATCGTCGACCGCCGATATTAACCCAACCCGCTACAAGTGAGAGAAACTTTGTTCAGGAATCAGAACGGCGTTCGCCACTGGTTCTCGAATTTGAAAAATATTCTACTTCGAAAGCTCCTTCATGATGCGCAGCGACGAGCCCCTGTACCCGGGACCGAAGTGATTCCAGTGGTTCAGGTAGTGGAACAGCTGGTACAGCTGATGTCTCTTGTCGAACCCCGGCGCCTTGGGGATCTTCTCGTGGTAGGCGTTGTAGAAGTGTTTCCCGAAGCCGCCGAACATCCCGGTGATCCCCAGTTCAAACTCGGCGTGTCCGTAAAACGAGGCCGGGTCGAAGATGACGGGGCCGTCTGCGTACTCGGCCGCGTTGCCGCTCCACAGGTCGCCGTGAAGCAGCGCGGGATCCACCTCCACGCCCGCAAACAGCTGCGGGATCTTCAGCTGAAACGGAACACATGAAGCTGATCCTCTGCTGTGGTTTCTCCCACAACGTGCAGTTGGGTAAATTATGTAGCTGAAGGACCTAGTAGCTAGCTACAGGGTTAGAATTATCACCGACTCTCATCGAATTTTCATTTTATTTCCCTTAGAGGTCGACTGATTTTAGATAGCGGTAACCGAGTCGAGTGATTATTAACCGACAGTTTTTTAAAATTGATACTGAATGAAAACATAACACATGCAGTGCAAATATTGCTGAACTTTATTACAAAAATAAACAGTAAGGACTGCACCGTGAAAGTGGACTGTAGTAATGTATAAATATTAGTATATATTAACTATTAATAAATAAATAAATAAAAGATGTACGTTCACCTGCAGAGACGGAGACGAGCGATACCATGCCATACTTTCGTGATAAGTCATGATTGAGATTTAAAAAAAGTCCTAATTCTGTGATCACGTTACATCCAAACCAAAAAATAACTCGAAATGACATCAAGAGACTTAAAAAAAAAACCACTTCAAATAACACAACAAAATTGGTCAGCGATGGCTTTTACTTCGCCTCTAGAGGCCGCTCTCGTACCGTATAATAACGGCTGATGCTTTTCAGTAGCTCCCGCAGCGGGTGCAACTTTTTTGCAGATAACCGGCAGTTCCAGTGATCGGTAATCGATGCCGCAAAACCGATCAATCGGTCAACCTCTAATTTCCCTGCTCTGGTCGTGGCTTGGTTTTTAAAAAAAAAAAAAAAAAAAAAAAACCCCAACTGACCAACCAAGCAGAGAGTTCTGCATTTATTCACCTGGTTTTCCAATTCGTAAACTTTGCAACTAATCAGGAACTTCGTAACTAATAAATTTTACGTGACTGGACCACCACGGAAGTTGAGTCCTTTTTTTTTTTTAAATTGGGGAAAAAACCCCACACATCAAGTAATAAAAACACACACGGCGGACATGACCCGGCTCGGGCTTTTGTTAGCTAGCAGTTTACTCGGCGAGTTCGCTACACTCGGCGTCGGAGGTGATTTGAGGGTATTTCTATTCCTCTGACTGAATGAAACACTGTACACGACTGACGGTGCAGTCCACTCTGAACAAACTCCTTCCTGGACTTGTACAAACTCGACAGATCTAAGTTATAGGAGTATCTCCCGAAGCGAAACTAATTCAGCTCTTCAGGGTTTTAGGCTACGGAGTAATCCATCTCCCAAATGAAGAGCTAAAAAAAGGAGCAGATCATTAAAAACCTCGTGCACGTTCAGTTCAGCTCCGTTCAGACAAATCCAGCAGCCAGTGGCCATAATGTAATTAACCATATTCGGGGATTTTAATTGGCTAAAATGTACTCTGTGCTCACATAAATCATCTCTTACTACTGTTATAAATATCATACACGTTGTTTTTTTTTTTTTTTTCCTTACCTGGAGGCTGGCCCATAATTCCCTGGCCTCTCTGTCTCCGTACGACTGCTCCAGTAATCCCAGCTGGTACTGTAGCCTTTGCTGGACGTAAAAGGACACCCAGTCATCCTGCCAGTCGTTCACCTGCAGAGAAGGAGGACAGACATACCCTGCCATCATTTTTGAGATAAGTCATAATTATGAGATACAAAGTCCTAATTTTGTGATTACGTGCCATAATTTCGAGATACCGTCTTAAGTTAGAACCGTGCAATATGACCTACAAAGTCATAATTTCAAGATACTAAATCGTAATTCTGAGATAGTAAGTCATAATCATGAGAAACAAAGTCGTCATTATGGGATGCCTAGTTAGTTTTGAGATGCTAAGCCATAATTTGGGGATCTTATTTTTAAATAGTCATTATTATGAGAGACCTAGTTATAATCTCAACATAATAAACCATAATTTAAAAGGTACTATCTCATAGTTTTATCTCAAAAATATTACTTGTAATTATGAGATACCAAGTCATAATTGAGATTTATCTCATACTTTTTAGATAACTAGTCATGGTTATGAGAGAGTCCTAATTTTAAGACTGTCTGAGGGTAGAACCATGCATTATGAGACACCAAGTCATAATTATTAGATACTATTTATAATTATGTAATTGCAATTCATAATTTTGAGATACTGTCTTGGGTTAGAACCATGCTCTCGAACAGAACGAAACTGGTAGGCTGGACTGTGCACATGCATGGCTTCCAATAAATACCAACCGTATCTCAAAATGATGACACGTTATCTCATAATAACGACTTAGTATCTCAAAATTACGACTTGGTATCTCTAAATTACGACTTAGTATCTCAAAATTACGACTTAGTATCTCAAAATGATGACTCAGTATCTCAAAATTACGACTTAGTATCTCAAAATGATGACCCGTTATCTCAAAATTACGATTTAGTATCTCAAAATGATGACCCGTTATCTCAAAATTACGACTTAGTATCTCAAAATTACGACTTAGTATCTCAAAATGATGACTCAGTATCTCAAAATTACGACTTAGTATCTCAAAATGATGACCCGTTATCTCAAAATTACGACTTAGTATCTCAAAATTACGACTTAGTATCTCAAAATTACGACCCGTTATCTCAAAATTACGATTTAGTATCTCAAAATGATGACCCGTTATCTCAAAATTACGACTTAGTATCTCAAAATGATGACCCGTTATCTCAAAATTACGACTTAGTATCTCAAAATTACGACTTAGTATCTCAAAATTACGACCCGTTATCTCAAAATTACGATTTAGTATCTCAAAATGATGACCCGTTATCTCAAAATTACGATTTAGTATCTCAAAATGATGACCCGTTATCTCAAAATTACGACTTAGTATCTCAAAATGATGACCCGTTATCTCATAATTATGACTTGGTATCTCAAAATTATGACTTAGTATCTCAAGGTTATGACTTTGTATCTCATTATGACTTGGTATCTCAAAATTATGACTTGGTATCTCAAAATTATGATGTATCTCAAGATTATGACCTGTTGTCTCAAATGTATGACTCGGTGTGTCAGTTGTGACTCATCATCTCACAAGTATGACTTATAATTATGACTTAGTATCTTGAAACTATGACTTGTTTGTCTCATCATTTTGACGTGGTATCCAGGATGTTTTTATTGAGTGGTGGCAGTGGGCTTCCATACCTGAGAGATGTAGCCACAACAGGTGTTGACATGGAACCCGAATTTGTCGATAACCGGAACTTCCGACTGGCCGGTTCCTTTTCCTGAACAGACACACGACAATAATACGGTCATGTCAGGCAAAAGCCATTTCGATGAATTGAGTTTCCTTTCCTGCGTGTGTGTGTGTGTGTGTGTGTGTGTGTGTGTGTGGTGGCCTGAGAACACCCTTCACATGGTCTTCGTAGTTTGTTCATTTTCTACATCTACATCAAACACCAGTGTTGTGTTTTACCAACAGTTTGCTCTTCCTTGTTCCGTTTCTCTTTCTGTCGTTTATTGTGGAGATGCAGGTCCGCTAGCTGCTGCCCCAACTGAGTCGAGTACCTTTAGGAACAGTACAGAGGAAATACTTTTACCTGACACTTTTCATTCAAAGTATATTTTTGTACACCCCCCCCCCCCCCCCCCAATGCAGTACTCTTGATGTAGCTTTCTGAAGTCGATGACTCTTTCCATCGACAGTTCCATTATACAAAGCATTTTAACACAGCGCACACTAGTGACATCTAGCGGTCAAACGATGACGTGCAGCTCCTATAAAGTCAACAATAGTCATCTGGTAACATTAAGCCTTGTATTACTTAATAAACAAAAAGCAATCTCCTTTTTATGATGGGCACAGTTCTAAAAATAAATAAATAAATAAATAAATAAATAAATAAAAAATCAGCTGCTTCCAATCAGTTTGTACTTAAATTTATATTTAAATTTACATTAAAAATGTAGTAAAAGATATCATGTGATCTCACAATATCTCAGAAAAGCATACTGTGACTGTGATTTATTTATCACGATCTCAGCATTATATCGTTATATAATCGCCCAGCCCTAGTGACGGTACTAAATCATTATCGTACAAAGCATCAACTCCGTTCTCCCGTTTTTATTTTAAAACGTGCAGGTTTCTTAGCAAACCTGAATACCGTGGTGCGTATCGTAGAAACGTCTTCCAGTATCGTGACGTGAAATTTTGGTCATACAGTGTGATCAATTGACAGATTAATTTGATATAAAAAGGTCTCAATTTTATACAGAAAGGTGTGTGTGTGTGTGAGAGAGAGAGAGTGTTTTGGTTGGTCAAACCAAACGACAAAAAAAATCCGTCTAGATTTTATATTTAGTACAAAGCTTTATGAAATCGCGGTAACGATTATACGATTTGAAGCTGAGGTTCGTGATTTGCATAAATGTAAACGAACTCCAGAGCTAAATGTAGGATACCGACCACTTCGTTTATTTATTTTTTTTACGTTTAAACGTTAACCTTCTCGATGATGACGATCGAAGCTCTTGTTTACGGCCCGTGCGTCAGGTCGCGACACGGTTATTCTTCTCGTCGGATTCGACTTCCCGCCACTAACCTGTTTAAGGACTTCATGTCTACGTGCTCCATGATGAACACGGCTCCTCCTGCTTCCAGATCCACCACCTTCACCGGTCTCGGCACTCGGATCGTGTCCGTGGACAGGATCGCCTCCAAGCTGGCTTTCTCTCCGTCGAACATGTGTCTGGCCTGCGTGTGGGAACAGGATTCACAACCTAGTGCGTGTGATTTCGGCGACTTCTTTGACGCTTTTATTAACCGTCACGCTGTACGAAATCTCGGCCGAATCCTAGAACCGAACGTGCGATCGCGATCTGTGAAGATCCTCAAACGGCAGACCTGCGGAAAAATGAAGGAAAGCTGCTCTGCTCTGCTAATCGTTCGGCGCCGTTCCGGTGCTCGGGTTTTTAAGCTCTCCAGTTTGAACACGGCTTTCTACTTTAGGTAGCTACGTACGGTTTATAGCCGTTCTAGCGCGAGCGATGACCGAAATTAACCTGTTTTGTGGACGCCGAACGACGTTGGAAGTAACTATAACCGGATAAAGTGTGACGAGTCGTTCTTTTAATATATAAAAAGTTATAATCCGTGGCAGACTGCTATGATGCGCTTCGCTTCAGTGTTTAATCTCACCTGGAGGCTGTAGATTTATACCCAAGAGCTGCTGCTGTAATCATAAAGACCGTCCTGTTGCTCACGCCAGGACTCATTCACAATCCGACCATCCTGTAAACACACTCGGTACTCTTTACTCTTCCAAACGATTTAGAATCTCACAATCCGGTGTGGCCCAGAAGAGGACGGGTTCCCTCTTCAGGCCGTCTCGGGAGTCCGAATCGATCGTGATTTATTACGAACATCCTCCCGCACCGACGCTTTCAGCTGCCGAACTAATATAGTACTTCCGGATTTCTGTAAAGCTCCTTTGTTTCAAGTATCAAGTTAGTGTCATGTGCACAAAATGCTCGTCGGGACGCTCAGGCACGCTACAGCTGTGCCATACAAAATATATCCGCGGGAAGATAACGGGGAAGAGAGATTTTGTACAAATGCAATATATGTATGAACTACGCAGAATATACTAGGGAAGTGGTATCCATACTGTTGCTGCCATCTATATTTTATATACCTTATTATTTTATATATTTAATATATGTATGATATTCACATGTTTTTGCAGAAGACAAAATAGTAACAATTTACACCGATCATCCTGTTCAAAAGTTTATACCCCCCGGCTCTTAATATATCATGTTGCCTTCTTGAGCATCAGTGAATGTTTGCACCTTTTGTAATAGTTGTGTTAGACTATATGTAAACATCTGTTATGTGAAATAGCTTATTCAGTGCAGTACTACAATAATAATAATAATAATAATAATAATAATAATAATAATAATAATAATAATAAGGAGAGGAAGAATGCATTTTTTTATGATTCACCCCTACCCCATCCCATAATACTCACCTGGCTCTTGTGGTTGATCTTGACAAACACTTTACCGGTGTCTGTGCTGTAGCTCTGGCCCTCACTGATGCATCCTCCCCCGGACATACCTACTGCCTTCACCGTGCTGCTGCCCAGCTCCCTCTTTAACAGCTGCTCCATTTATATACCCAGTTTATTCCCTGTTTATTAGAACACCACCGCGTCTTCTACGCAATGTTTACACACACCGCTTACGTGCGCGTTCACGTGCGCCTGTTTCACTTTATAACGAATCCGGTCCAAAAAAACAAACAAACAGACCCCAAAACCCCTCGATGCAGTTAGTTTAAAAGCCGCAGCTCTGTATTATCACCGTTCCTTATACTGATAATGTAAAAATAAATCCCCGTAAATACGCTTAAGTATTTGTAATCTGAATAACGTTCGCGTTTCCGGAAGTGTACCGGGGAGCCGACCAATCGCTAGTGAACGTCGGCGCATGCGCAGTGCGGATCCGGCGATCGTTACATACCGGAAGTGAACGCAATTCCAAAGGCGAAAAGGGTTTTCAAAAGGGCTATATAAGGATTTTTTTATATATATAACAGTTTTTGAAATAGATATTTGATGTTAATTAGTATATCATGTATATTAATAAATAAGTCAAGTATATATTATTTGTGTGGCGTATATAAAAAATATCAGTTTCAGCTCCAGAAATAAAAACAATGACATGCTTGCCCTTTTTCTTCCTTTTTCCTTGAAATCCTGTGTTTTTATTTATTTACTTACTTACTTACTTACTTACTTACTTACTTACTTACTTACTTTAGCTACATATATGCCTTCTGATAATATTACTGAACCCCCTACTAAGATTTTGGATCAAAAACTATCCTGCATTATTATAACAGTCACTTCTGTTTGAGCTCAAAGCATGCCGAAGGACACAACCTGGAGCATGTGAGATGATCCACAGCTCACAATAAAACATATTAACGTAAAACAAGAATAAAATGCAGTAAAACAACCACTGGGCTGATGTGAGCACGTGTCTACTGAGGTCTAGGACCTCCAGCTGTTGACGTTTTCTTTTTCCTCCAGTGTTGTACAAGTGAACAATTTAAGTTTCCAAAAAAAAAAAAAAAAAAATTTAATAATAAAATAAAACCGGCATACATCTGTGTGGTAACTGGTAAATTTGTAAATGGCGTGAAAATGGAGTAGTAGAGCTGCCAAGAGCACTGTGTTCTAACGTTACTGAAATGGTGATCAATGCCAAAACCACTATTGAGACTAAGACTGGTGGTGAGTCGCCTGAACCTGCTCTCTTCACTTGTATAGCAAGCAGCTCTGATCTGTCACTAAAGTCTGCTGAAGAAAGAAATAAGCAAATAAAAAATGTAACAAAAAACAAATTGATACTTTTTAAATGTAAAAAAAATAAATAAATCAAACGGATAAATATGACTTGGACGGTACAACACCACCGAATAGATTTACAAAAACAGTTTTTAGCTATTTTAAAATGATGATTTCAAACAAAACAATGAAAAGACCAAGGTTAATATATTAATAAATATGTTAATCAATATGTATTATAATATTTATTTATTTAATTAAGACTCATGGACGGTGCAACACCACAGCAAAAATGTACACAATGAAATTGACAAAACTCAAACATATACACGGTAATAAAAACAGGAATATAAAATTAGGTAAATAGATTAATACATGTATTAATGGATAAATAAATAAATGAGAAATGACCACGTGCTGCGATTCTGCCCTCGTCACTGATTAACCGTGTTTAATGCGTCGATGTGCGAGAGGCCCGCGGCGTGATCCAACATCACAGCGCCTATAAAGCTGCATATTTCAACTTCCACTTTATTCGTGGGCCCTTTACAGCTTTATAATGACATGGAGATGGCTTAACGATCGCCAAGTTGTCATGTCCCAGAGGCCCGATTATCAGCTCCGGCCTCAGCCACGAAAAACCCCGGTGCCGAGTAGCATTAAAGCCTGTACGATCTGACGTTCTCGCTGTGTTCAACACTCGGTGAACAATCCACAGTACAAACCAAACTGCTCCCGTCGGGAAATGAGCGCTTAATTACAGGATTTGAGATGTCCTTTCATCTTATTTTTACATCTTATCCTGATTATGACTTTGACACGTGTGATTGAGTCGTGTGATTTTTACATTTTTTTTTGGGGGGGGGGGGGGGTGACTTTCTGCAGTGTCATAATCAGCGGAGAAACACAATTATGAGCCGAGTGGTCCCGAGAGTGGCGTAATTAAACACAATGATGGCTTACTCCGCTTCTTTTCCTGTTGTTAGTCGACTGGTCTGTGAAACCCAGCGTCTGAACGTACACCGTGGCCGCAGTCAGGATGTCGACTGGTCAGATAGGTAGAAAGAACAGAGGTAGCAGCTGAAGGTACTTTGCTAGTCATGATATTTTGTGTAAGACTTCAATAGGGAAAAATCTTTTCTTTCTTTTTTTCTTTTCTTTTTTTGGCTTTGTATTGCTTTTTTTTTAATGGAACATTATTACTTTCATATCATTCTGTATGAAGTGCAGATGCGAGCGTAATGTCTGAAGTGTTATGTATTATTATCTTTAATTCAATCCCTGCCACTCCCAAAAGAACACACCCCCCCCCCCCCCCCCCCCGCAGCTAACTTTGTTGTCGTTCACGCTAAAATAACTCTAAATAAAATCCGTACACTGTGGCGGCGTGAATTCCACTGGGACCGATGCCGTGTGAGAGAGAGCTTTCAGAGCCGCGGGTTGCACATCGCTATACGATCCTACTCGGCAAGATTACAGCCCGACTGCTGACCCAGACTCATTTCTGGATGCTACTGAATCCGCAGTCGAGCGTTCGAGGAGAGAACCTCTTGCTCGTTGCGCTATAATGAGGCCATTGTTGAAGCGCCATGAGCTTCCATGCTGCGCGCTCTGAGTTTCGGCTACATCATCCAAACGAGTGTGTTTTCAGTACAAGGACTGCTACGTCCTTATATAGATTTATTACATCGCACGTTTATTTCGCCGACTTGTTTATTTTCTTTTTAAACCGTGCAAGCTAAGAAGATTATTTCTGGGTGTGTTTTGATTCGTATATATCAGCATTTAACTGCAACAGTTTTAGTAATAGTGATGTCCCTTTATGCTTTAACTATAGAAAAAATGACCAGTCGAAAACACCTTGTCTTTTTTTTTTTTTTTTTTTTTTTTTTTTTTTACAAACAAAACAGAAAAAATAGGTGATGTGGGGGATAATGAGGATAACAGAATGACTGGTACAATGACGTTAAAAGAAAAAAAAGGACAAATGTGAGTAATTGTTGGGGTTATTTGCCTAATAAACGGATTTTTTATTGTGGTGGGTGTTGACCTCTTCACATTGGACTAAGTGGAGTATGTCGTATCACCTAAAATGAGTCATTGACAAAGTGTTGAATAAACGGTGCTAATTTTCATCCAGATTAATAATAATAATAATAATAATAATAATAATAATAATAATAATAATAATAAGATTACAGGCCGACTAGTAAACGTTGTAAAAGTCATGAACCTTTTGTATCACGTCGGCTCAATGCTCTGGCTCACAAACGCGCACTTCTACTTGTATACGTATGGAGTATAATCACATTCCTACACCGTACTATACATTCCAGTACGTTTACCGTAGCGACATTACGACAACACTGTGAGGTAATAAATTGTGGGGGAAGGGGTATATTTTTCTACATAAATAAATAAGTAAAAGGGAGTAATTAAAATCTAAATCACACGCCGTAGTCATTTCTGTAAGAACTTCAACGTACAAAGCAGGATTGCAATTTAGAACGAATCATTTCGCAGATTTCCCCCTTAAGAGCAACTCGACTCCCAACTCCAGAAAAATCATTAGGTCCTCCAGCCGAGCCGCAGACGAACGAGAAGCAGCAAGTCTCCAAATCAACAGAACTCTCCTACGAGCTGAAAGTGATGCGAAGGCAATAACGCCAAGACTGATGCGTGTTTAAATGTAAAGGATCATCCGGCATGGCGAATATGGCTGTTCAGGGGGTGCTGCGTTATTGCTCCTCCGAGGACCTCGGAGATGGTTTTGAAAACCGTTATGCAGTAATTGTCAAGAGCGGGACGTATGTGTTACATTAGCTAGTGAAGCGAGGGGAAAAAAACACAACAAAAAAACCCCTCTTTTTAAAGCTTGCATCTCTCCTAGGATAGGTTTCAGCACGCAGTGCGTAAATGATGGCTTTGCCTAAATGAATCCCGTGTTAGATTTTCGACTGAACACGAAACAATGGAGCACATCATGATGTAAAATGGACTTTTTGTTTTCTTTTCTTCTTCTCTTAATGCTCTCATCCTGCACTCCTCAGTTAACTCCTTCCCAATTCCTCCTCCCATTTTCTTTTACGTTTCTTTAAGGCATCATCAGTAAAGGAAATGGTTATTACAGTAATCAGCACGCGTTCCTCGCTATACATTTTACGAGGCATGGGCGGAGTTAAGGGATGGGGATGTGGCCAGTTCGGGAGGTGTGTAGTAAAAAAAAAGTAAATAAATAAAATGACCACCTTCTGACCAAACATTAATGCTGAGGTTCATGGTTTTGTTAATGTTAAGTGATGCTGTAAATAATGTTACTGAAAACCCTGTTAAGAATCTAAACACAGGTTCGAATCCCGGGTTTATACGGTCGAATAGGAAGGAAACGCGACTCTAAAGCTTTGTCCAGAGATTTTCCCAGCTCAAAAAGTGAATCATTATCGTCCCACGGTACCAGGACTGACCTTTTGTAATAAGTAATTGGATGTGAGGATTGGCACAGGTGTAGAAGTTGAAGAGTAACTACAGTTACTGACAAACTGCTGAGTCTTTACATCTTCAGATTAACAAGACACATGATCTTCATCACTGCCTCTTTCCTGTGAAATCTTTTCGGACAAGCTTCCATCCGAAGGTCTGAGAAGAGCACATTATTACGGATTTGGGATTTCAACAAATGACCGCTTGTTTGTTCGCGTTTGCAGGAACGATGCCGACCAAATCCGGGTGTAACTTGTGGCGTTCTGCTGTGTGGTTCGCGGCCTTCCTGGCGTCCGCCTCCCTCGTCGGTTTGCTCTACTACACCCCTTCCTTTCGATGTCTGACCCAAGAACTTGAAGAACCCATCGTGAACCCTGCACACCGCCCTGTCGTGGTGCTCATCTGGCTCTGGCCCTTTAACAAGACCTTTGACCTCGACGTCTGCGGCTCCCACTTCGACGTTCACAGCTGTGTCTTAACAGCCGACCGGTATTACATCGATAAAGCCGACGGCATCCTGATCCACCACCGGGACATCGCTTGGGATGCGTCGAATCTCCCGCAGTTCCTTCGGCCGCCCCACCAGAAGTGGATCTGGATGAATTCCGAGTCGCCGTCCAACACGGCCTGGATCCCCGGCCTCGACAACCTGTTCAACGTCTCGCTGAGCTACCGCAAAGACGCCGACGTCAGCGTGCCTTACGGCTCTCTGGTTCCGGTCGACCGCAGGTTTGACGACTTTCTTGACGTGGTACCTTCTGAAAAGGACAAGCTAGTCTGCTGGATCGTTAGCAACTACAAGCCAGAGCACAGGAGGATGCAGTACTACGAGCAGCTGCGCAAGTACGTCCGGATTCACGTCTACGGCGACTTCTTCGAGAAGCGCGTTTCCGAGGAGGAGTACAAAGACATCATCTCGAGCTGCAAGTTCTACCTGTCCTTCGAGAACTCCGTGCACAAGGACTACATCACGGAGAAACTGTTCAACGCTCTGGATCTGGGCGCCGTCCCCGTCGTCTTCGGCCCGTCCAGGCAGAACTACGAGCGGTTTGTCCCCGGCGACGCCTTCATCCACGTGGACGACTTCCCTTCCATGAGGGCTCTGGCTAAGCACCTCTTCCTTTTGCACCGAAACGAAGCCTTGTATCTCGGGTACTTCAGGTGGAGGAGACGTTTCCGAGTAAAGACGTCTTCCTTCCCGGTGGAAAACGTGTGCCAGGCTTGCGAGTACATCCGATGGAACAGGCAGTACCAGGTGCTTACGAATCTGTATCGGTGGTACTGGGGTACGAACGAAGGACTTGACCTGCCACCGTCCATCTACTAACCTGAACACGCCTTTTCAGTGCCTTGAGACTTTATTTTCTTCTTTTTTGTTCTTCCTCTAATCCCTGCCTCGGTCAGATTATTCAGGTACTTCATCAATTTGAATTTCATCCGGCGTGTGTATGTTTTATGATTGAATGCCCACCCCCCCCCCCCCCCCCCATCATCACCGATCCTGAAAGGTTATTTATTTATTTATTTATTTATTTATTGCAAAACAACACTCCAGTCGTTTATGCATCTGCCATCTTAAAGACTGTGAAGTTAATCCATAACGAGCGTTGAAGAAAAGGAGCTCAATTCTGACCGAGATTGTTTTCTAGCTTCCACGATCATAAGTTTATAAAAAATAAATAAATAAATAAATAAATAAATAAATAAAAGGACCCGAATTAAATAATTAAATGCAAATATGACCATGCGATCACAATGCTGTGTCATGTTTCTTTGAGTATCATTTCTTATTCGGATCATTAGCGAGCTGGATGAGGAGCGACGCTGACTGCTAGGATCTTCTCGTTTCGCCACCGCACAGACGTGCAGGGAATTTTTATTTATCCTCCTGTGTTAATTCCCCCCCGGGGGGAAGGAAAATCTAGTAACTCATAAAATCTATTATTCTAGTTGAAAGATATTTGCGTCTCGCTCCGTGTGACGTGTGTATCCGTTGGGGTCGAGTTGTATCCCTCGGTTTAGTCAACACGGAATGACATTTTAAAGTCGGATGTTTTCAAGCGGACACAACTGAAAGTTTTTTAAAATTTATTGTTATTGTTTTTTTTTTTTCTTTTTTCTTTTTCATTTTAAAAAGAAAAGGGAAGATGAACTCGGTGAGCTTCAGCCAGTCGACAGCTCAAAGTTGTGTGTTGGAGAGATCTCAAAAGTGTGTTTGTTTGTTTTTGTTCGTTTAAAACTTGTAGGCTGGTCACATCCGTCGCATTTTTTAATAAGACGGCAATCTTCACTCTGGGAAAAATCAACTTTTTAAGAAATAAAGGAAAATTGCGGCTGTTGTGATATCATCACGTTTAAAAAAAAAAAAAAAAAAAAAAAAAAAAAAAAAAAAAATCATTATAAACGGATTAAATGGCACTTATTTAATAATAAAGTTTTGTATGGAATCTTTAAAATGGCAAAATGTTCTACTTTTTAAAAAATATTTTGTACTTTTTCGGTATTAAATGATCGTTTTTAAGTAAGGCTGGGCGGTTATATCGCTATAATATCCATATCATGGTAAACGATTACATGATACATTTTTTTTCTGAGATATCGTTGGTATGGTGATGTTTTTTTTTTTTTTTTTCTTACATTTAAAAAATTATTATTATTATTATTATTACAAATGAAACGGTACTGAATGTATACCGTTGGTTTGATGTAATTTGCTTTGAACTTTTTAAAACTTTTAACTTCAAAGCTTAATCATTTTGTCTTTGTAGACATTAAGGAAAAGTATCGTCAAACTCGTTTTTGTTGTTGTTTATTTGACTACTGTTTTTGCAGACGGTTTGTTAGCGAAATTATATATCGTGATACGCGTCGTGTATCGTGGTAATTTTCCATAAGTATCGTGATATGATCTATATTTGTGTCATATCGTTTTTATAGTTCCCTTATTACTTTGTCAGCATTATTATACGGTTTATTCGGGGTAAAGTTCATGTTTAATGTTAACTAAAGCAGTAGAAATGCTGGTCAAAGGAACGATGATGCAAAGCGTTCTGAAACAAAAACCTAACTTGGAGATCAGCGTTTGGAGCAGGTACGGAGCAGGTGATGGTCCTGTCGTCCGTTTTGCGTACGCGTGAGGTTTATTTATTTATTTAGTTAAACCTCCGGGGGATGCCGAGACGAGCCGAGCCGAGCGTGCAGTACGATTAGCGACGGTGTGAGCTGTAATACGCTGTACGCTTTTTAAACACAGAGAGGAAGAGACTGAAAATGTGAGCGAACGTGAGCAAGGGACAGGGTCATGTGACCTGCTCGGAGCCCATCTCGGAATTCCTACAAGTACAAGGGACGGTCTTCTGGACCCCAGTTTCGGCAAGTGGTCTCAAATCAACATGGCTGCTCACAGCATCAGCAGTTAACAAAGTTCCCATGTTGTTACAACTCCCTGCTTCCACTCGGGCCACTGCCATGGACACACTGCACTTTATTACAAGGTGTTTTCTTTTCTTTTCTTTTTTTAACAATGAAATCTTTTCGGTGGAATTCATTTGAGTACGTCAATGGTGAAAGTATCGTTGAGGCGAGGAAGTTCTGGATGTGTGTCGAATATGTAAAAGATCAATTTTATTGCATCAGAAATCTAGAAGATTTTTTGCCATTAAAAGCAGATTAAGGGAAGTGGGCGGGTCTAATTTGCATATTCATCAAATCTGCATTAAAAAAAAATTTTTTTTGGATGATGGTGAAAATCTTGGCACTCCTGTGCCCCTTTTTTTAGCCATCTACTGTTAATATTGTTTATCAAAACTATAAGTCAAGCAATTTGTTATTCGCAGGGGTGTGGCCAAACCAAGCCCCGCCCTCCAATCACATCTCTAAAGCTCTAACACTCCTGTGCAGTTCATACGGACTGAATCATATCAGCATTGTAGTGTTGTACAGAATAGAGGAATATTATTATTATTATTATTATTATCATTATTATTATTATCATTATTATTATTATTATTATTAAGGCCTGGGGGTAATATTTTTAAGTGGTTCATTAATAACATTTGTTTGTATGTTTCTTCTTCTTCTTATAATTATTGTTAATAAAATTATTAATATGAACAATATTAATATTGATATCGATATTTATTATTATTATTATTATTATTATTATTATTATTATTATTATTATTATTATTATTATCATCATCACTAATAATAATATTAAAACCTTTTTTATGATCATGAAAATTATTGTTAAAGCCTGGGGGTTTAATATTTTTAAGCAGTTAATTAATAATATTTTTTTTTTGCTCGTTTGTGTTATTTATTTGTTTTTTGTTTTTTTTCTTCTTCTTCTTCCTCCGTTATAAGCCTAGTTAATTGGTCACTTAAACCGAGTAGGTCCAACTCCAAGCCTCCAATGACTTCATTATAAGTAACACAAATAATACTATATGTGACATATTAAAAATCATAACATAACACTACCGACTTAAGTGCCAAAGCTAAAAAAGAAAAAGTGCTGTTAATAATCATCATAGAAAATGTTTAGCTGCTGATTTGGTTCCTGTCGATGGAAAGTTTGGGAATAAAAAGCTTTCATGGCTCCAATAAATAATCGTGATGATACATATTTGCCTGCTGTGCCTAATATTTCTGGATTATGCCCATAAAATAAACATGCGCTCTAATCATCGCAGGGTCCATGTAGTTTCTCTGTTCATTTAGGGTTTTTTTAAGCTTGGACGGAGTTCCTGGCTGCAGAACTGTTGAAACCCCCTGCTATACATAATTAATGTGCCATTTCACCAAATGATTACTGATTATGTATCACACCACTGATTATTCAACACACACACACACACACACACACACACACACACACACACACACACATAGAGAGAGAGAGAAAAAAAGTTTTGGGTGACTTTAATAACTCTTCGTAAATAATAAGTGACCACTTGGTGGCGCTGTGGCCTCATCCTCGGAGCACACGGCTGGAGTTTACAGTCAGTTTCAACAGTGGAGGTGAAAAAAAAACAAAACAAAAAAACTGTCCATTTATTACACTTCAGCACGCAAGCTTGAGAAATAACGCTGGCAGCAGAGTGCTTGGAAAGGAGAAAAGAGGAAAGGAAGGAGGAGGAAAAAAAAGGAAAAGAAATGGCAAATGTTTCTGTCCACACGCATGGACAGCATGTGGAGCGTAATCTGTGCATGAGCTTCTTCCCCAATTAGGCTCAAATGATGAGTTTTAATAAGCGGCACATGACGGCCAAGCTGCTGATTTTAGCAATAAAAATGGACACATGGCTGCGTCTGAAGGAGAGAAGAGGAGAGGAGAGGAAGAGGAGAGGAAGAGGAGAGGAAGAGGAGGATGTAGTAATGTTTTATTGTATGTCTGTTTCTTTAATAAACTGTGATGTAAGTTATATCCTTCTCTCAGCCTCCCTGTGGGATTTCTATACAGTTATCCCAGTATTCCGGTGGGCCTTGGTTTGATATGCATGCACCGACACACACTCCCTTAACACACCCATACACACACACACACACACAGAGACACAGAGAGAGAGACATACACACACTTATTCTCCATTATGAAGTGTATTACTGCCACACAAGGAAAAAATTCCCATAGGCATCTAGTTATTACAAGAGAAGCATCTCATTACTACTACAAAATATTTTGTTATTACAAAGAAAGCAACTCGTTATTACTATATATAGTAATAATTACGAGATATCTGGTTATTACAAGATGTGCATCACTTTACTCTTAGAAAACATGGTGATATTATGAAAAAGCAGCTCTTTACTACAAGGAAACCTCATGTTTTACAAAATAAACTGTTACAAGATATTTATCTCGCTGCTCTTGCAAAATATCTTGCATCTCATTATTATGAGCTATGTATCTCGTATCTCAACTTTCTTTGAGAACATCACTTCAGTTAAAAAAAAAGCATTTCAGTTCCTATGGAATATTTCTCGTTACTACGAGAAAAACATCTGAGTACTACGAGAAAAATATCTGAGTACTACGAGGAAAACATCTCATTACCACGAAGGAAATATCTCGTTCCTATGAGTAAAACATCACATTACCACGAGTAAAACATCTCATCACCACGAGCGAAACATCTCGTAACTACAATGAAAACATCTCGTAACTACGAGTAAAACATCTTGTCACCACGAGTGAAACATCTCGTAACTACGAGTAAAACATCTCGTAACTACGAGTAAAATGTCCCGTCACCACGAGTAAAACGTCTCGTAACTACGAGTAAAACATCTCGTCACTACGAATAAAACATCTCGTAACTACGAGCAAAACATCTCGTCACCACGAGCGAAACATCTCGTCACTACAATGAAAACATCTCGTAACTACGAGTAAAACATCTCGTCACTACGAATAAAACATCTCGTAACTACGAGTAAAACATCTCGTCACCACGAGCGAAACATCTCGTAACTACGAGTAAAACATCTCGTAACTACGAGTAAAACATCTCGTCACTACAATGAAAACATCTCGTCACTACGAGTAAAACATCTCGTAACTACGAGTAAAACATCTCGTCACCACGAGTAAAACATCTCGTAACTACAATGAAAACATCTCGTCACTACGAGTAAAACATCTCGTAACTATGAGTAAAACATCTCGTCACTACGAATAAAACATCTCGTAACTACGAGTGAAACATCTCGTAACTACGAGTAAAACATCTCGTCACTACAATGAAAACATCTCGTCACTACGAGTAAAACATCTCGTAACTACGAGTAAAACATCTGGTCACCACGAGTAAAACATCTCGTAACTACAATGAAAACATCTCGTCACTACGAGTAAAACATCTCGTAACTACAATGAAAACATCTCGTCACTACGAGTAAAACATCTCGTCACTACGAGTAAAACATCTCGTAACTACGAGTAAAACATCTCGTCACCACGAGTAAAACATCTCGTCACTACAATGAAAACATCTCGTCACTACGAGTAAAACATCTCGTAACTATGAGTAAAACATCTCGTCACTACGAGTAAAACATCTCGTCACTACGAGTAAAACATCTCGTAACTACGAGTAAAACATCTCGTAACTACGAGTAAAACATCTCGTCACTACAATGAAAACATCTCGTCACTACGAGTAAAACATCTCGTAACTATGAGTAAAACATCTCGTCACTACGAGTAAAACATCTCGTCACTACGAGTAAAACATCTCGTAACTACGAGTAAAACATCTCGTCACTACGAGTAAAACATCTCGTAACTACGAGTAAAACATCTCGTCACTACGAATAAAACATCTCGTAACTACGAGTGAAACATCTCGTAACTACGAGTAAAACATCTCGTCACTACGAGTAAAACATCTCGTCACTACAATGAAAACATCTCGTCACTACGAGTAAAACATCTCGTCACTACGAGTAAAACATCTCGTCACTACAATGAAAACATCTCGTAACTACGAGTGAAACATCTCGTAACTACGAGTAAAACATCTCGTAACTACGAGTAAAACATCTCGTCACTACGAATAAAACATCTCGTAACTACGAGTGAAACATCTCGTAACTACGAGTAAAACATCTCGTCACTACAATGAAAACATCTCGTCACTACGAGTAAAACATCTCGTCACTACAATGAAAACATCTCGTAACTACGAGTAAAACATCTCGTCACTACAATGAAAACATCTCGTCACTACGAGTAAAACATCTCGTCACTACAATGAAAACATCTCGTCACTACGAGTAAAACATCTCGTAACTACGAGTAAAACATCTGGTCACCACGAGTAAAACATCTCGTAACTACAATGAAAACATCTCGTAACTACAATGAAAACATCTCGTCACCACGAGTAAAACATCTCGTCACCACGAGGAAAACAGATGTTTCTAAGAGATATTTTTTGTAATAATGAGATATTTTCTTGCAATGAGATATTCTAGTAGTAACAAGATGCTGTCATAATAATGAGATGTTTGTTCTTTCTGATAACCAGATGCCTTTTCTGTAATAATGCGATACTTTCCTCATAACAGCCAGATGTTTCTTCTCGTAACAATGAGAGGTTTTTTTGAACAGCACCTCGATGTTTTCTCGTAGTAATGAGATCTTTCCTGAGAGCAATGAGATTACATTGTATACCTTGTAACACCAAGATATGTTCTCATAAGATGTTTTCCTTCTAATGATGAGATGCTTCAGATAATAAGATGCGTCTTTATAATAGCTGTATACTCCTCGTATTAAAGGAAGAACGTATTCAGTAAGTAATGAGTATTTCCTGCAACAGCGAAAAGTTTCTCTTGTAATAACGAGATGTTTTGTATTAACACGAAACTTTTCTTTTAATAAAAGAAATTTGTAACATGATACATATCTTTTAATAACAACGGGTTTACTCTTAATGATTAGATACATATCTTATAAACAAGATGCTTTTCTCATAGCACTGAGACGTTTCACTCGTAGTGACCAGATGTTTCACTCGTAGTGACCAGATGTTTTACTCGTAGTTACGAGATGTTTTCATTGTAGTTACGAGATGTTTCACTCGTAGTTACGAGATGTTTCACTCGTAGTTACGAAATGTTTTATTCGTGGTGACGAGATGTTTTATTTGTGGTGACGAGATGTTTCACTCGTAGTGACCAGATGTTTTACTCGTAGTTACGAGATGTTTTACTCGTAGTTACGAGATGTTTTATTCGTGGTGACGAGATGTTTCACTCGTAGTGACGAGATGTTTTACTCGTAGTGACGAGATGTTTCACTCGTTGTTACGAGATGTTTTACTCGTAGTTACGAGATGTTTTACTCGTAGTGACGAGATGTTTTACTCGTAGTTACGAGATGTTTTACTCGTAGTGACGAGATGTTTTCATTGTAGTTACGAGATGTTTTACTCGTAGTGACGAGATGTTTTACTCGTAGTGACGAGATGTTTTCATTGTAGTTACGAGATGTTTTACTCGTGGTGACGAGATGTTTTACTCGTGGTGACGAGATGTTTTACTCGTGGTGACGAGATGTTTTACTCGTAGTGACGAGATGTTTTCATTGTAGTTACGAGATGTTTTACTCGTAGTTACGAGATGTTTTACTCGTAGTGACCAGATGTTTCACTCGTAGTGACGAGATGTTTTACTCGTAGTTACGAGATGTTTTACTCGTAGTGACGAGATGTTTTCATTGTAGTTACGAGATGTTTTACTCGTAGTTACGAGATGTTTTACTCGTAGTGACGAGATGTTTTACTCGTGGTGACGAGATGTTTTACTCGTGGTGACGAGATGTTTTACTCGTAGTGACGAGATGTTTTCATTGTAGTTACGAGATGTTTTACTCGTAGTTACGAGATGTTTTACTCGTAGTGACGAGATGTTTTACTCGTAGTGACGAGATGTTTTACTCGTAGTGACGAGATGTTTTCATTGTAGTTACGAGATGTTTTACTCGTAGTTACGAGATGTTTTACTCGTAGTTACGAGATGTTTTCATTGTAGTTACGAGATGTTTTACTCGTGGTGACGAGATGTTTTACTCGTAGTGACGAGATGTTTTACTCGTAGTGACCAGATGTTTCACTCGTAGTGACCAGATGTTTTACTCGTAGTTACGAGATGTTTTACTCGTGGTTACGAGATGTTTTCATTGTAGTTACGAGATGTTTTACTCGTAGTTACGAGATGTTTTACTCGTGGTGACGAGATGTTTTCATTGTAGTTACGAGATGTTTTACTCGTAGTTACGAGATGTTTTACTCGTAGTGACGAGATGTTTTACTCGTAGTGACGAGATGTTTTACTCGTGGTGACGAGATGTTTCACTCGTGGTGACGAGATGTTTCACTCGTGGTGACGAGATGTTTCACTCGTAGTGACGAGATGTTTCACTCGTAGTGACGAGATGTTTCACTCGTAGTTACGAGATGTTTCACTCGTGGTGACGAGATGTTTTCATTGTAGTTACGAGATGTTTTACTCGTAGTTACGAGATGTTTTCATTGTAGTTACGAGATGTTTTACTCGTGGTGACGAGATGTTTTACTCGTAGTGACGAGATGTTTTACTCGTAGTGACCAGATGTTTTACTCGTAGTTACGAGATGTTTCACTCGTAGTGACCAGATGTTTTACTCGTAGTTACGAGATGTTTTACTCGTAGTGACGAGATTTTTCACTCGTAGTGACCAGATGTTTTACTCGTAGTTACGAGATGTTTCACTCGTAGTGACCAGATGTTTTAATCGTAGTGACCAGATGTTTTACTTGTAGTTACGAGATGTTTTACTCGTGGTGACGAGATGTTTTACTCGTAGTTACGAGATGTTTCACTCGTAGTTACGAGATGTTTTACTCGTGGTGACGAGATGTTTTACTCGTAGTTACGAGATGTTTCACTCGTGGTGACGAGATGTTTGAAGGAACGCAATGTTTTTCTTGTGGAACTGTGATGTTTTCCTCGTAGTAATAAGATGTAGACAGAATTTTTATTTCTTCTTGCGTGGCAGCAGTGCCTTCCTTACTCTGTCCCCCATCCCACTCCATTTTGCTCTCTGTCACTGTGTTTCTCTTTTCTCTCATGCGCTCCCTCTCTCTCCCTCTCTCCCTCTCTCTCCCTCTCTCCCTCTCTCTCCCTCTCTCCCTCTCTCTCCCTCTCTCCCTCTCTTTTCCGATGTGCAATGTCATGGCTCAGCACTGAACGTCACCAGGTTGATGGAGGGGAGGAAGAAAAAACAGGACGGAATTGGCAGGAGGGAGTGAGAGCACTGTATTCACCAGTGTGTGTCTGTGAGAAAGACACACACACACACAGACACACAGACACACACACACACACACACACACACACACACACACACACACACACACACACACACACACACACCCCTGTGGGGGAGATGGTGGTGTAAAAGAGCTCAGTGTGGCGAGAGTACAGCGGGGGTTTAACATGTTTCCCCCATGCTGCAGGGCCTGGAGTCTGGAGAAAGTCTCCACTAACACACACACACACACACACACACACACACACACACACACACACACACACACACACCCCACTATAAACACACACAAACACGAAAGAAAGAAAGAAATTGTGGAAAAGTGTGAGAACAAAATAGAATGAAAGGCAGTGAAAGAAATAAGGATGGGAGGAAGGAAGGAAGGAAGGATGGATGGAAGTAAGGAAAGAAAAAAGAAAGCAAGGAAAGATAGAAGGATGAAAGAATAAATGGAAGGAAGGAAGGATAAAATGAAGGATACAAAAAGGAAGGAATGAAGAAAGGAAGGAAAGAAGGAATGATGGAAGAATAGAAGGAAGGAAGGAAGGATGGAAGAACTAAATGAAGGATACAAAAAGGAAGGAAGGATAGCGTAAAAGAAGGAAGGAAGGAAGGAAGGATAGAAAAAAAGGATGGAAGGATGAAATGAAGGAAGGAAAGATGAATGAAAGGAAGGAAGGATAGCGTAAAAGAAGGAAGGAAGGATAGAAAAAAGGAAGGAAGGATGAATGAAAGGAAGGAAGGATAGTGTAAAAGAATTAAGGAAGGATAGAAAAAAGGATGGAAGGATGAAATGAAAGGAAGGAAGGAAGGAAGGAAGGAAATAAACAAGGACTGAAGATGAAAATGAGAAAAAGAAAATCAGAAAATGAACGTGAGTGGATAGACGGATGGATAGAAGGATGGATTATTTATTAAAGAACATATCATTTTTTTTTATCCATTTATAGTTACATTTAATATTTGAAAAAAAAAAAGGGTTCCAGTTCTGACTTCGGTTCTCCTACAGTTAGGGTTCTAGATCTCAGCAGATCCTCTTTTTAGGTTCTAGTCCTGATTTAGCAGGAGGACAACAGCTCGCTGACCAACATCACCATACAACATGTTAATACTGAGCGAGGTGTGTGTGTGTGTGTGTGTGTGTGTGTGTGTGTGTGTGTGTGTGTGTGTGTGTGTGTGTGTGTGTGTGTGTGAGAGATGAAGCCCCTGACACTCTGACGTGAAGCTGAGGGAATTGGGTGATGTGCTCGAGGTTATTAGTTAGGCTCTGCTAGACCATGTAATAGTCTCACAGTGCACCAGGAAGCTGGCGCTCCGGGCCTCACCATCATCCTGACACAGAACCACTACACACACACACACACATTCACGTACACACACACACACACACACACACACACACACACACACACATTCACACACACACACCCACACACACACACACACACACACACACACACAAACACACACACACATACTTATTCTTACTTTTATTATGATGTGCTTTACAGTTTTTCACAATTTCTTACACACACACACACACACACACACACACACACACACACACACACACACACACACACACACACGTTTATCCCCCAATAAGTCTCTAAAACACATTTCAGTGGAGTTCATTCTCATTACAAACTCCTAACACACACACACACACACACACACACAGAAAGGTAACCAACTAAACAGGTAAGGAAGGAAAGATGGAAGGATGAAAGGAAGTATACAAAAAAAGAAGGAAGAATAAAAGGAAGAAAAAAGATGCAGGGAAGGAAGGAAGGATGGAAGAATGGAAGAACTGAGAGAAGAGCGGTGAGGAGGACGGACGGAAGGATGGATGAAAGGAAAGACCGAAGGGTCTAAGATTGGACGGACGGACGGACGGAACAATGGAAGGATGAAAGGATGAACGGGTAGAAAAAAGGAAAGGAAGGAAAGCAAGGGAGGAAATTATAAAAGGGAGAAGGAAAGAAAGAAAATATCTCTGACATGCGTTTTAGCAGAGTTCATTATCACTGTCAAACTCCTAACACACACACACACACACACACACACACACACACACACACACACACACACACGAGATGAAAGAGGTAAGGAAGGAAGGAAAGATGGAAGAAAGGATGGAAGGACTGCTATAAAAGGAAGGAAGGACAAGAGGAAGGGAGGATGAATAGAAGGATGGAAGTAAGGGTGAAAGGAAGGACAGATAAGATGAAGGAAGGAAGGAAGGAAGAAGGGGAAAAAAAAGAAAGAAAGGAAGGATGGAGGGAAGAAGGAGAAAGAAAGGAAGTCGGAAAGAAACGCGTTTTCCACAGCACTGGACACTCACATGGCAGCTAACTAGCATATCAGTGGAGTTAGCTTGCTAGCTCAGAATTTAACAGGCTTAGCTCGCTAGTTAGCTCATTTATACCGCTTTACCGAAGCTAAACGCTACGTCCAGCTAGCTAACCCTCGATCTCCACACCACATTCTCACCGAGGAGTCGCCTCTGACGGACGTTTAACTAGCCGACTTTGTTCGGCTAACAAATGAGCTCGTGGTGTCTGTCGGGCAGCACCTCGGCGTTCAGTTAGCATCATTTAGCCGCGGGAAAGTGTGCGTTTAGCCGAATATCGCTCCCGGTCTTTACGGGCTAATCGCTGGATTAACGTTCGAGCTAAAATCAGTCGGATTCCTGAATAAAAATCTCGGTAGATCCTTCAGTCAGATTCTAACCATTTAGCGTCAGGTTGCTAGGCAACTCAGGACTTTTTGCGACCGGGCTGCGCGGCTCTCGTGATTTATCGGCGGATGATTTCGCTTGTTTCACCTGTTTACTTCTAAAAAGAAGCTAAATGACCTGCTGATGAAGGAAATAGAGCTTTATGAACTTATATTCGTTTTATTGTCATCCTGTAATGAGACGTATTAGATCAGACAGACTATATTCAACATACTTATACTTGCTTAGATAGCTTTATGAAACTCCCTCGCCGTGTGTGTGTGTGTGTGAGAGAGAGAGAGAGATCCTTGCGAGGACCAAATGTTCCTGCACTTGGTGATCTGTGGGGACATTTTATATCCACTGCAGCCTCAGATGCTTGCTCTTGGCTGACAGGAGAGGAACCCGATGTGGTCTTCTGCTGCAGTAGGCCGTCCAGCTGGAGGTCGTGAAGCCAGTCTGAGATGCTTTCCTGCTCAGCACGGTTGTAGACAGTGCTTGTTTGAGTTCCTGTAGCCTTCCTGTCAGCTCTGGCTCAACAAAGTGTCCGAGTTCACAGAACCGTTCACCGTGTTCAACTCTAGAGAATCCCAGAAGATCAGCAGTTTCTGAAAGATTCAGTCTAGCAAGCGAAGTCGCCGAGATCACTGAGATTGTTCTCCATCCTGACGCTGGAGAACGTGATGAGAACATGAACCGAAGCTCGTGACCCGGATCGGTATGATTGGCTGAATGAAGAGGTGTACAAGTGTTCCTAATAAAGTGACCAGTGAGTGTATGTGTGGAGGGTTGTGTGTGTGTGTGTGTGTGTGTGTGTGTGTGTGTGTGTGTGTGTGTGTGAAAGCAGCAGGGAAGGTAATGCTGTATCAGAATGTTTGCATATGTGCTGAATTTGCTGTTCCATCCCCAGAAGACCTCATATTCACTTCTTCATCATCTACTGCTTCTGCTCTCCTCCGTCCTCTTACTCCTTTACTCCCTTTTTCCTGTCGCTCTCTCTCTCTCTCTCTGTCTCACTCTCTCTCTTTTTTCCTCTCTCCCTGTCTGTCTGTCTCTCTCTATCGCCACCACCCTGCCCATCCTGTCGCTCTCTCGTTCTCTCTTTCCCCCTGTCTTTCTGTGTCTCCATGTCTGTCTCACTCTCTTTTTCTCTCACCCTGCCTTTCTCTGTCTCTCTCTCTCTCTTCCCCCTTTCTCTATGTCTCTCCGTGTCTGTCTCACGCTCTCTTTTTTCTCTCTCCCTGTCTGTCTGTCTGGCTCTATCTCTACCACCCTGCCCATCTCGTCTCTTTATCTTTCCTCCTTTCTCTAGGTCTCTCCGTGTCTGTCTCACTCTCTCTCTCTCTCTCTCTCTCTCTCTCACCCTGCCTGTCTCTGTCTCTCTCTCTCTCTTTCTTTCCTCCTTTCTTTCTGTGTCTCCATGTCTGTCTCACTGTCTCTCTTTTTCTCTCACCCTGCCTGTCTCTCTCGCTCTCTTTACCCCTTTCTCTATCTGTCTCACTTTCGGTCTGTCCATCTCTACCACCCTGTCTCTTTCTATGTCTCTCTTTATCTCTCACCCACTTGTCTCTCTCCATCTCCGTCACCCTGTCTCTGTCTCTCTCGATCTCGACCACCCTGTTTATGTCTGTCTCTCTCTTTCTTCCCCCTTTCTCTCTCTGTCTCACTTTCTGTCTCTCCATCTCTATCATCCTGTCTGTCTCTACCCCCCCCCCCCCCCCCCCCCACACACACACACACTTTTCCATGTATGTCTCTCTGTCTTTCTCCATCTCTCTCCACCCTGTCTGTTTCGGTCTCTCTCTCTCTCTCTCCCTCTCTCTCTCCCTCACTCTCACTTTCTCTGTGACTCATATGGAAATAGAAAAGGGCAAAGAGAGAGAGAGAAGGAGAAAAAAATCCTCCCATCACAGTGGCCCATTTAATGGAGTGCAGTAGTGAGATTTGGCCTCTTTGCCATTATGGGAGATCAGTTCAGGGTAAAAATAGACTGATTAAGTTTATTAGGAGGTGCTGCTGGGGGGCGTGATAGACTCTCTCTCTCTCTCTCTCTCTCTCTCTTTTTCTCCTTTCTTTGTGCCTCATTATTATATCTATTTCTTTTAGTCTTTACAATTCTCCCTTCAGCTACTTTTCTCATTCCTCTCTCTGTCGTGCTCCTTCTCTCCCATACTTCATTTTCCTTCTCTTCTTCATGTCTTTAGTCTCACTCCATCTTTTATGTTCTTTCTTCAACCTTTCTCTCTCTTTTTCTGGCTTTGTTGGTCTTTTTTGGTGGAGTCTCTCTCTCTCGCTCTCTCGCTCTCGCTCTCTCATCGTGATCGGCTGAGCCGAGCAATTGAGCCGATATACAATGTGGTGAAAACGGCGCAGTCCATTATGATGTGCTGATGCCTGTGTAGGCCACTTGGAAGTGTGCGCACTCACGGCAGCCATTTACGGGCTCGTTCCTGACTGAAGGGCTGAAAGATATTTCCTCCAAAGGGCCCTTGTATGAAGCGAGTGGTGGCCTTTATGTTATTATTCTGAATGCAGGTAAAGTCCAAGTGGAAAAGATATCAGCGTTTTGCATTTTGAAATAATGCACGCTAACCAGTGTAATGAGGCGAGAGGATTTTAGAAGTAATGTTTGAAACGATGATGCAAGCCACAGAAAATTGTTCAGTGTCACGAATTCCCCGTAATGGAGGTTAGGACGGATGCTAGTGCAGAAAAGAGCTTTTAATAAAGAGGAGCAGGCTGACAAATCCAAATCAAGAGACAATAGCGTGGTCGGGGGAAAAAAACAGGCAACGGGTCAGGCGATCTACACATACGGGAAGCAACCAATGACAATACAGGGGCGGAGACAGGACATAAACCATAACGAAAGCACGTGTCTGAAGTAAACGATGTCAATGACGCTGAAGACCCAAAAGCACGCGTTCGATTCGGGTTTCCGGGTTTCTAGCTCGAGGGGAAATCGTGACATTCAGGGTAAAATTTGGGATAAAAGGCATTTCCAACATGTCTTCTGTTAAACAGGAAGTAATAAAAATATCAAAAACTTGACAGAAAAAAAGTTTATTTTACTGTTTGTTTCGTTCACTCGTGACCGTCGCAATATCTGAAATGTAGCGACTTTGAGGAAGGCTTTAAGCTCCACCCACTCTGCAATAATATCATGTCATATATCCGTGAAAAGCTTGTTTTCTATACAACTCTTATTTCCTACAGTATGTGGACTGAAGACACGCCCACTCAGTGCACCTCTCATTTCCATATATGCACTGAAGACACGCCCACTCAGTGCACCTCTCATTTCCGTATATGGACTGAAGACACGCCCACTTACTGCACCTATCATTTCCGTATATGGACTGAAGTCACGCCCACTCAGTGCACCTCTCATTTCCATATATTCACTGAAGACACGCCCACTCAGTGGACCTCTCATTTCCATATATGGACTGAAGACACGCCCACTCAGTGCACCTCTCATTTCCATATATGGACTGAAGTCACGCCCACTCAGTGCACCTCTCATTTCCATATATGGACTGAAGACACGCCCACTTACTGCACCTATCATTTCCGTATATGGACTGAAGTCACGCCCACTCAGTGCACCTCTCATTTCCATATATTCACTGAAGACACACCCACTCAGTGCACCTCTCATTTCCATCATTTCCATATATGGACTGAAAGACATGCTTTTAGATATGGTGGTAGACTGATGTTTTCTAACCCATGTGTTCATTATTATTATTATTATTATTATTATTATTATTATTATTATTGTTATTATTATTTTATTATTATGTATACTACAGCCCCCTGGTGGCGTGGACAGTTACAGAATTTTACACACTCAGGACGTCATATCATGTCGTCACGCCTTTCACGTGTCATCACGTCTTTCACGTCACCGGTTGGTGTTGCTTCTTTAAAATGTGTTTGGTGTGTTACAGCACTTGATCCCTTTCCTCCTCATCTTCATTAACACATTTCATCTCTTAAGTTTTGTCTTTTCCAGCATGTACTGTATCTCTCTCTACATACACGTGTGTGAGTTTGTTTATGTCTGCGTGTGTGTGTGTGTGTGTGTGTGTGTGTGTGACCCGAGCGGCCCAAGCCCCTCCCAGTGGATAATATTAGCAGGAGTTCCAGCCTGTGAGCATGTGTGTATGTGTATAGGTGTGTGTCTGTATGTGAGTGTGTGAGAGGCTCTGAGAATGACAACACACACTCCAGAGTTGTTGCTGTGGCAGCGCTTTTGTAATTAAGTGTGTATCATGAGTTGGTCCTCATTACAGCGAATTTTGACCCTACAATACCGTGGGACTTGTATTTTTGGGTCCAGACTGACATAAATGAGCTCATACACTCCCACACACACACCCACCCACACACCCACGCACACACACACACACACACACACACGTCTCCCCGACCTCTCACACACGATTCGGATGGGTGCGGCTCAGCGGGTAAGAAAACAGCGTTGTTTAAAGAGAGAACAAACACAGCAAACGAGTCAATAAACTGAGCAGAGGTCAGAGTGGGTTTTATTTAGCATCTGTTTCATTTGGTTTGCGTGCACAGAGCGATGCCAGAAATCCTTACTCACATGTGCATCATTAAATACACAAGCACACACACATAAACACACAAACACACACACACACACACCTAACCCTGGGTTTGCTCCCTGCGGCGAGTGTGTGTCTGCCGATCTCTATGTTAAAATAGACAGGCAGGGGGGAAAAAACAAAAACATCCAAATGTAACAAAATATACTACAAAATATCAACGTATCGAAAGACTTTTATATTTTAATATTTAAAAAAAAAAAAAAGAAGATATTGTTGTACGAAGGACATGAGATTAGTTGTGCCATCACTAATGGTAATGTTAACATAGTATTAGTGATTGACAGCTCACCCTAGATATCCTCCTGAAACAAGACCAGAGCTAGCTGTGGCAGTGGGTGTGGTCACTGCTGCAAAGTGGGTGTGGTTTTGGTGCAAGCAAAGTGGTGGGGGGATGTGGGGGGGTGCGGTTATTAGAAATTGATCAGTGACTGTTACCACTCCAGAGTATTTTCCTCTAACAGCACGTCCTGAAGTGTTTTATTCCTCTTACAACACAGACATTTTCCCAACGATTAGAATTTATATTCATTAAGGAATAATAAACATCTCAATAAACAACAATAAACAGCAAACGCATCAATAGTTCAGAAGATTCTATATAGAGTTGTTGTTTTTTTTTTAAGTCATAATAAGTTACTTCCTAAAGTAACAGGCGATTCTCCAGCTGTGATCCTTGGAGATTTCTTGTCCTCTCGAACCGTTCTCTTCACGGTGCGTTGAGACGATACAGACACGCGGTCGATTCATAACATTTCCAGTCGACTGGAACGTCTTAATTATTGCCCCGATGGTGGAAATGGACATTTTCAATGCTCGTGCTATGTTCTTATAGCCACGCCCCATTGTGTGAAGCTCAACAACCTTTTTCCGCACATCACAGCTATATTCCTCGCTCTTACCCGTTGCTATGAGCGACTAAGGGAATACGGCTTACGTACGAGTTACCTCATATTTAAGCCCCTGTGAAACAGGAAGTCATGCTTGAACAATTTCCTGTTCCTAGTCACCCTGGTGCACTTACATTTAAAAAAAAAAAATATCACTGGGAATATACTTCAAATATATTTTTCTCATATGAGTGCCAATAATTGTTGCACACCTATGTTTAAGAAAGATGTAAATCTTTGATAAACCTGTGTTGTGTGTGCGATGGTTTGATATCCGTGAGAGCAGAGTATTTTTGTGAATCGTTTGAACGAATGATCAACAATAAAGGCAATTTTTCACAGCCTCCTTCGCTCATATTTACCAATTCCGACCAATCGGAATCCAGAATTCAGCAGAACTGTGGTGAAACCTATTATACTAAACGAACACTTCATTGTAGTGATTGAAAATAAGTAACTACCAAAATAGAGTAGCTAGCTATTTATTTTTATTTAGCTAATTATGTTGATTCAAAAAGGCCAGTGGTGTTACTTGTGGTGGTGTCGGCCGAGGGTGTGTGTGTGTGTGTGTGTGTGTGTGTGTGTGTCAGGGGGTGTTCATGTCTGGTTCGAAATTCTTCTCGACTAACTACGCTTCCTCTCTGTTTTTTTCTCATGGGTAACTTTTGGATTGACCCTAAATCAAATATTTTGGTCTACTCTTCTCATAAACTGCTGACAAGAGCCGGGCCCGCCCCCAGCTGAGCTTATCATAAAACAAAATGGGTCCTTTTTCTGTTGGATTTACACCGTCTTGCCATTTTATACCGTTTATTCAGAGTCATTTTTATTTATTTACCCCCAGTGACGTTTTCTTATTTTTAAAGGGATGCATACTCCATCCAATTCTGTTCCTGGTGGCCATAGATTGGATTATGAAACCGACAACAGCTGACAAGCCAAGCGGCATTCGGTGGACTCCATAGTCCTGGCTAGAAGACCTCGGGGATTTTGCGGGCGACGTGGCACTCCTTTCCACCAAGCAGGACCACCTACAAGAGAAGACAGAGTGGCTCGCAACACAAGCTCGGATCCAGCTAGGAGAGGTTCTACAAACACTGGAAACCTTCGCCTATCTGGGCAACGTGATGAGCTACAACAGTGGGACGGAAATGGACATCCAGGCCGGGCTTGGCAGAGCTTCAGCAGATTTCACTCCATCTGGGAGTCTGAGGAGATTACCATGAGAACCAAAGTAAAGCTGTACAACAGCGATGGCAAGTCTGTCCTGCTCTACTGTTCGGGGATTCGGGAAAACATGCAACGTCTTCTGGCCGGACAAAATAAGCAACATCGTGCTATACCAGAGGACAGGTGGTCGCAGCGTTGTCCAGGAGATCCGGCAATGCTGTCCGAGGTGGTTGGGCCATGTCCTAAGGATGTCAGCTAAGAGGATTCTAAAGATGGCACTACATCGGACACCACCAGGGAAGAGCATGCCTGGCCACCCTGACCCTAAAACAGCACGCTGGAGAACCGTGCTTAAGGAACTCGTCTCATAGTCTCTTGTCATCGTTTACCATAATCCAGGGAAAAACAATCTGACGTCCCGAACGGCTTCCTAACGGCTTTTCTTTGTGCACTACATACGGCGTGCCGTAATGCCACATGTACCCCCTAGCTAGTGCCACGGAACATGCGTGCCCCGTGTTTCTGCTGCATTTTAATGTCGTCTGATGACGATATGTATGCCTATACCGCACCTCAAAGTATTGGCACCCTCGGCTGCGTTTGGGTTACGTGCTGCGATTAGAGCAAGCTCCCAGCATCCTGTGCTGAATAAGTTCACCGAGTGTAAAACACACTCAGAAATATTGACACAGCCCATCCCTGCTTGTAATATTGCACAGAAAGCTAATATAGTAATGCGGAGAAACATCTGCTACCCTTGTCTGGGTCCCCCACCCCACTCTCTTATTCTCTAACCGCCATCCTCCCATCTTCCCCTTTTGAGGTATTTTCAAAATACCCTCCACCCCTTCAACCCCACCCCCACCCCCACCCCCCCTTCTCAATCTTCCACATATCCATTTCTGCTCCCTGCTTAGCTCTCGATCCCTGACTCTAAGCTATGCACGAGACCTCTGGGAACTCATTAAGCCACTAACATCAAATAAATAAAACAAACTGTGCAGACAAAATGAGAGATCTATTCAAAACAAAAGGGAGAGAGAGAGAGAGAGAGAGAGAGAGAGAGAGAGAGAGAGAGAGAGAGAGAGAAGAGAGCTCTCTCCATATCCCCCAGCCTGGCTCTTTTCCCCAGCACATCCTCTCGCTCTGCTTCTTCCCTCTTTGTTTCACTGGCTGCCTCTGTCAATTCAATTAATTTCAAACAGGCTTTATTGGCATGACGGCGGCATTATGGCGTTGCCAGAGCTTTTAGAAACACACACACACACTTTTAAACACACACACACACACACACACACGAGAAAAACCCCACAGCATAATATCTTGTCTCGCAGCGTCTGGGTGCCTCGCATCCTCGCCTCTCTGTCTCGTCACACTCTTCCTGCCAGCATATAATCACACCAGCCAGACATCTAGTGAGAGAGAGAGTGAGAGAGAGAGAGAGAATAAATGGGGGAGGTGAAGAGAAAGCTCTCTCTCTCTCTCTCTCTCTCTCTCTCTCTCTCTCTCGTCTTGTAGTTTTCCTAGCCTCTATTGTCCGAGCTGCATTAGATCAGTTTCAACACCACAACCCTGCACTACATGCACTCTTATTAGCTGCTTTAATCAGGTATAAATCACTGACTGTAGTCCATATGGTGCGCTGCACAAAGTATTGGCCCCCTCTTTCCTTTGTCCCTTGGGAAATGGGACGTCCGTAGGATCACTGCTCCCCAAATATTGTTTTTTTTTTTTTTTTTCATTTCTGAAAATTAGGTTATAAAAATGGTCGCGGGACATAAGTCTGTCACTCACTGGTCTTCAATACAGCAGAGGAAAAGATAAATTGTGCGAGTGAGAGTTTCATGTCTGAAGCTTTTCCCATTTTAAGTACGATATAAAAACCCAGCAGGGAGTTCTGTTACAGGAATACAGTCAAAGCTGGCACGGTGTGATGTAGCCCGGCGTGAAGCGGAGTTACTCTTACCGCTTCAGAGTGGATTATGTTCCCCATAACAACACGCCCAGAAGTGTTTTATTCCTCTTATACCACAGCGATATGTCAACTATTTCCGTTTTGTTTAATCGAAGGACGACACATCCATTCATAGTTACATTTAATATTTGTGAAACAACTCAGTTCCTGTTCTCGCTTATGTTACAGCAGCTATAAACAGTCCTGTCTTCACCAGCCTCTCTACTGAATCTTTCTTGAATAAAACAATTAAAAAAAAACCCCCATAGTTACAGAGAAAACAGAAAACAAAGTCCTGTATCCAGCGCTGACACTGGAGACTCCTTCCATTAATTGTTGAATAAACATCTCCTTACAGAAATCTTCACCGTATTGATGACTTTGTTAAATAACGTCACTTTTTTTTTTTTTGGATCCATTTACTATTAGGTTTCGATTATTTGGAGGGTTTGCTTTCCTGTGAATGAGCTGTTGCTATAGAAACGATAACGCATTAGAACATGCGCGTTATTATTATAAACCTGCGATGCGTAGCTGAACTACTGTCAGTGCTGCTGTTCTAGAAAATGGATCAACACCTTCTGACCAATCAGATTTGAGAATTCTGCGGCGCTGTAGGATAACTGTACATAGTGCAATAGTAGCTCAGTGGTTAAGGTGTTGGTCGATTGCTCAGAAGGTCATGAGTTCAAACCCCAGCACTGCCATTGTTGGGCCCTTGAGCGAGGCCCTTAATTGCTCAGATGTATGAACGAGATAAATGGAACACACTCTGGATAATGGGGTCTGTTAAATACCGTAAATATGATAAACTGTAAATACTTGGTTGTCTTTTTCGTACATTAAGTTTGGGCACCGTACCGTAAGTGTTTCCCAACAGTGATGTTTGTACAGCTGCTGTGTCACGCGTCAAGTCGAACCCTGTCCCTCAGACAAAACCCGTGTTTGTACCCGATGACCCCAGGCCTAGCTCTCGCATCGCTCGTGACCTTCACATAGCCAGAACCTGAACTTTGGAAGCTGCTCATAAGGTCAAAAGCTACACCGGGGCGCCAGCACCCAGGGAGCGGACCTTATTATTTGGATCGATTGCGTCTAAGCGGCGGGAGAGCTATATGAGGTCCGGGAGCGGCGCTGGACTCTGAGGACTACCGCCGAGATGAGGAAAGATCGCAGCCACATGAGACACACGGACAGAGAGTGAGAGAGAGAAGGAGAGAGGGAAAAGAGCGAGTGAGAAAGCAATGAGAGTGGCAGGATAAAAGAAAATCTTGATTTTGCGGGGGAGAGTATTGATTTCTGCTTTCCTCCTGGGTTGCCTATGTGAGCCCTGTCTATTATTAGTTTAGAGACAAAAAAACAGCGTGCACACACCTAGAGATGGATGGAGAGAGATGCAGCGAGCGGCGAGTGAGAGGAGAAATAAAAAGAGGGAGGAAAAGAGGCAATATAGAGTAAACAGCAAAGGTATGGGAGACGTGTTGATGAAGTGGTTTGTGCATGAAAGATGGAGACGGAAAGAGTCAAGGGGATGGTATGGAAAAGTGTGTGTGTGTGTGTTTATGTTGGAAAGAGTGCAGCGTGTGAGAAGTAAGCGACAGTAGGGAGCCCTGGCAGGTGGAGCACAGCAGCGTGTGTTAAGTGCATGCCTGGTTGGAGATGTCGGGATAAGCGGGAGATTAGAGTCATGATTACACAACGTCTTCGCTCTAATGATCCGCACTGTTTGTCCGGCTTATCATGCCTTCTGCACCCCGGCGCGTGTGCCGTCATCGATATGAGCTGACACACATATTACCCACACACACACACACACACACACTTTTCCCACCAACACGGTTCAGAGAACTAGTAAACATTTACTCTAACGCACGGCATAAACATAACAGAGTTTCACGAGCGCATCCAAACAGATACCGAACTAAACGTAACACGGATAATCGTCTTTATGCGAGTCACGTGTGAGTAAAATGTCCTCTCGTTGGTCAGTTTATATTCCGGGGTTCCGCCCATAGCGCTGATTGATCGAGACGGACGGACAGCGGCTCGCCGAGCTTACTGTGGCTTTCCTCGAGACGCCCGCTAAGAACCTCTGCGTTCCTATATACGTTCTCGGAAGTTGTTCGTCCTTGGTCCGAGTTAAACCGGGGTCCGTGTTGCGAGCGCAAACACGCAGTTCCCATCGTGCACCGCTATACAGGTCGGTCGGATTGCGTCCTCGCCGCAAGCGAACCGCTCGGTTTACCATCGTTTTATGGCGGATCCGAACGCCATCGCCGCGTTCGTATACGTCTAAACGGACCGGCCCGAATCAGGTCCCGAAACGAAAGCGCCGGGCGTGAAAACACGCTACGTTTCTTACTAACATGGCAAGCTGCGTATAGTTATGACAACAGGCGACGTACGTCAGAACAGGACCCGTCTCGTTTAACGCGACATTCGCTATAAAAGGTTGTTTCGTAGCAAACAAAATGGCTATCGTTGGAAAATGTCCGCCTTGTGAGAGGAATAAGACTCTTCTGGACGAGGATGATCCCTAACCCTGATTGTCTTCCTCAACCTATTAGTGTTCGCTTCCAGCGTTCGCTTGTTTATTGTTGTCTACATATTATATGCTGTATCGTCGCAGGAGGAGGAACCGGGCCTTGGGGTGTTACACCAGATCATCACGCTGACCGGTATTACGCTAGCGTTGCTCTACACGCTGCAACATCCACCTCCTCAATCACACACATCCACCCACATCCACGTCGCCGCTGGCAGGGCCTCGCCCTCGCCTCACCCTCGCGCCCGCCCCCACCCTCGCCCCGCACACACATTTAACAACCTTTCAAATATGCATATGCTTCAGTGCTGACCTCATCTCTTACTTTCTCACTGTCTGCGTGTGTGTGTGTTGCAATATGTTTATTAGTTTTGGAGAGTTTGTACACACGTGTGTGTGTGTGTGTGTGTGTAGTAGGATGTGTGCGCTCCTCTCCATGCCTGCACGCCGCTCTGATCTCCCCATTACAAGGTCGATTAAGCCACTAATCCCTGAAATACACGCGTCCTACAGCACAAGAGAGGAGCACGTCGAGAGAAGAACGCGCTCAGGGGGAAAAATGGCTGGGGTTTTTTTTTCGCCATGCCTCCTAGTCTAAGCCTGCTGTAACATTGAATTCTGCTGAACGTGTGTGTGTGTGTGTGTGTGTGTGTGTGTGTGTGTGTGTGTGTGTGTGAGGGTGGTTCTCCTCGCATCGGGGATTAACGGGAAACTCATCCGAGCTTCATGAGCCCGTGCTCCGGATCAGAACAATATCACTCCAAACACGAGGAGCTCGGCTTGCCTCCGAATTTAATCGGTGCCCTTTAGGTTTTTTGTTTTTTTTGGGGGGGATTTTTAAATATTTTTTTTTAAACTTCTATCATAAGTATTGCATTGTTAAGACGTTTTTTTTTTTCTTTTTTTTTCTTCTTCAGCTGTGTGAAAGTGTTTATGAAAGGAAAGGTGTAAATGTCATCAACTGCTGAGAGTGCAAAAAATAAACAAATAAATAAATAAATAACATAAATAAATAGAAATCCATACCCGTGGTCGCATTTTGATCTAAACGATAGACTTTCTGCGTTTCTCTCTGTGGGAATTTTCCGACTCGTTCCAGTCTCAGGACTTCTAGTCTTAGTGTAGCAGAGTGGGAGGACGTTAGCGGTTAGCACCAGAGTTTTTCCAACACATGCAGACCTGAAGGATCATATGTAATACGGAATCCTTTACAATGAATCCTAAGTAAATAATGCAATCGTGTGGCCTTTTTTTGTTGTTGTTGCTCCAATTTAACTTAAAAAGTACACACACGCTCGATTATTAATCCCGTGTGGCGTTACCCGGATGATCCACGACACGGTGTGTGTATGTCCCGTGAGAGTTCTTCACGAGTCCGTTGTTCGTCCTGAGCGGTTAAACCGCCCGCTGTTCTTCAGAAAAATCCTCCAGGTCCTGCACCTTCTTTACTTTTCCGGCATCTTCTGCATATTCGACTCCTTTCCAACAGACTATACGATGTCCAGATCCGTCTTTCCACACCGAGGACGACCGAGGGACTCGTACACGACTATTACGAAAGGTGCACACGCTCACCGACGCTCGAGAAGACGACACGATAGATCAAGAGCCGGGGGGAATGGGGGGGTGTAAACTTTTGAACAGGATGATCGGTTGTTTTTTCATTTAGTACCGCCCTTCAGAAGCTATACAATACGATATGTACATGTTTCCCCGAAGACAAAAATAACAACAATTTACACCGATCATCCTGTTCAAAAGTTTACACCCCCTCCCCCTGGCTCTTAATGCAAATATTATGCAGATTTATCTTTCAATTATGCAACATTAGCAGATAAAAGTCACAATCGCATGATACAACTCTCAACTGCATGATACAACTCAACGCAGTTGTGATTCCGTATCTTGCAATTACACCCTGTTTTGGAATCTCATAATTGCGAGTTATTTTCCCACAAATGTGACTTTTTAATCTTGTAATTGCGCGCTATCAATCTATTGCTTTTTTTCTCTCTTTTAAATCTCGGAGTTGCTAGTTATTTTAACACAACTGTTCATTTTAAAACTGTGACTTTAAGAAAAATAAATAAATAAAAAAATCTAGTAATTGCTAGCTATTACAACTTTACACCCTACAACTCTGAGGTAATATTTCTCAATGGCGGCTGTTTATACCTTAATTGCTGTAATTAATATCACGCAATTGCGACTTAATGCTTCCTTTTTCAACAATCACCCCACAACAAAACCCAGCAGTGTGTAAACAAGCGATATCACCTACATGAAATGGTCTTTCCAGCAGGAACCGGACACTCTTGGGGGGGGACATCTTGGGCTGAACATGACAGCATGCCTGCAGTGTTGGCGTGGCTTGGTTAGGGGTAGGAGATAGCGTTATAAGCTGAATCACAAAGTCATAAAGTCAAGAATATATTTTCTATGTTTTTCATTTTTTTGGCTTTGTTTTGTGAAGTGTGCGTTCGAGTTGTTGAGAGTGTTTCTCCTGATGTGACAGACCCAATCCGTAACCACAGGTTAGCGCCTGGTTGATTACACTGTATATTTTTCTTCTCCGTTATGCGTTGGACCCGATGGTGCGGGGCAATCAGCCCAATCAGAGCCAAACAGAGCAGAGGTGCTACTAAGGGGCCTGAGCAATGACCTTTTAAGCCTAGTCCCAATTTTTCCATCTAGAATCACCCAGGGTCTGAGCAGAACTTTAGGATCATTTATTTATTTATTTATTTATTTATTTATGTATTTATTTATTTTTTAAAAAATGAATTTTTGTTCTTCCTTCTTTATTCTTTCACTGCAGAACTTCGCCCGCCTATAAATGGCCTCTGATTGTTGGCTACGTCAATGTACACTCGCAAGAGGGTTTTAAAAAATCACCTCAGGTAACGTTTCCCCTCCCCCATGCACAGCTTTGATCCAACAGCAAACCCTTTTTGTAAGAGTGTATACAATGTGCTCATTCCGCACAGTGTTTCCTGCAGCTCTTAAGCTAGCAAGACGGTGCTGATATGAGCAGGGCTACAGCTCTCGGAGGACTCAACCGACCTTTCGTGTCTTTCGTGTTTGCCTTTTGCATTTCTGTTTTAATACCAGAGTTAATACTGAAATTGCGCACGTCAGTATTAAAACCTCAGATGTATCTACAGACTTAAGCACTATTTAGAGTGCGAGAGTTACGCACATGGGGCAGAGTGTGAGTAAAACAGAGGAATCTATCTATCTATCTATCTATCTATCTATCTATCTATCTATCTATCTAACATAGCTTAACTTGCGTGCTTGACTGTATCATTTTTAACAAAAGGTCTGCATTCCTGAGGAATCTTAGCCCATTCTTCATGAGCAATGGCCTCCAGTTCAGTAATATTCATGGGTTTGCGTGAGGAAGCTTCAGCTTCCTCACAGACGGCGTGAAGTTTTCTCCTAGGATTTCCTGATACTTCAATGAATCCGTCTCGCCTTCCACACGCTGCAGGTTTCCAGTGCCAGAGGATTCAAAGCAGCCGCAGAGCATCACCGAGCCACCACCATGCTCGACTGTGGACAGAGTGTTCTTTCTTCATTCTTCTCCCTCCAGACATATCCAGATCCATCGTGCCGAATAGTTCCAGTTTATTTCATCGCTCCACAGAAAAGAATCCCCAAACTTCTGTGGATTATTTATATGATTTTGAAGCGACCCTTCTTGTGCTTTTGGGTCAGTAGCGGTGAACGTCTTGGAGTTCTGGCATGGAAACCTTCTGCGTTTAGTACGCGCCTTACTGTGCTCACTGAAACCTCAGTGCCGGTTACACCGAGTCTCGCTGCAGGTCTTTTACAGTCACTCGAGGGTTTTTCACAACCTGCCTTCTCACAAATCCGCTTGCAGCCGTCGATAGCTTCCTTTTTCTGCCCCGTCCAGGGATTTCATCCATTTTCTACCCCTAGCCAGTTCAGGTATTTCACGTGTTCCAGCTCAAGCACACCTGCTGCGACTAACGAAGCCCTTGATTAGTTTAGCATCAGGTGTGCTCGAGACAACACCCGTGTTGCATATTTGTGCTGCTGTGAGGGATTCTATTCCACTGGGTTGAATCATTTTGAAACTGGAGAAATCATTATAAGTTGCATTTTCAGTTGAATTTGGGGAAACCGCTTGGAACATTCGTTGTGTTGAACTATTTCAACTGCTTTTGTTCGATTTGTTCACTGAAAACAGCTGAGAAGTCTGTACATTTTGACAATAAACCAACTGTATATATATATATATATATCCATCACAATTTGGCCCTTGTCAAACTCCTGATGTGTTCCTGCATCCACCACGTCAACTTCGAGGCCTGACTCTTCACTTGCTGCAGAACATATCCCACCCCTTGACAGGAGCCATTGTAACAAGATAATCACTGTTATTCACTTCACCTGTCAGTGGTTTATTGTTATGGCTGATCGGTAAATATATATTATGCGGGTTGTCTGCGAGGATCAGACAGAACATGCTAAGGGTCCACGGCTGAAAAAAGTTTGAGAAGCACTGGTCTAGACGCTACTACACCGTAAATAGAAGCAAAACCATGTTTCAGGCACTTTTACTCAAGAAAAATTGGCAACCTCCGAGCCCAGAAGATCAACTTAAGCGGATGTGTAACCCGACTCTGAACACAAGAAACTTTACCCTCATGTACATCGAAGTAAATTTGGACTCAAATCACATTGCGATGAATATCGATCCATCCATCCATCCATCTTCTATACTACTTATCCTACAGGGTCACGGGAAACCTGGAGTCTATCCCAGGGAGCATGGGGCACGAGGCGGGGTACAACCTTGGACGGGGCGCCAATCCATCTACAGGGCACAATCACATACACACTCACACACCCATTCATACACTACGGACACTTTAGACACGCCAATCAGCCTACCGTGCATGTCTGTGGACTGGGGGAGGAAACCGGAGTACCCGGAGGAAACCCCCGCAGCTCTACACACACAGGGCCACGGTGGGACTCGTACCCCCGACCCTGGAGGCGTGAGGCGGACGTGCTAATCACATGTAGTAGAGTATTTGAGTATTCATGCCCATAACCTGGCAACACAATGTCTACTATCTCTCTCTGCCTGTCTGGATGCCTTCTTCATGGCCTAAGCTCGTTCTTAATTGCAATCCAGATCCAATTTACCTTCAGGTGTTCAACCTTCAGCCACGTAGCCCAAAATCTCCCTCAATTCCCACTTGCTTGCCTTTACAGTCAGTAAAAAGGTATGTGAAATCATCTGAAATCCTCAAGGCTGAAAAAAAAAAAAAAAAAAAGCCCCGGCATTGAAATGAGCAGCTTTCACTCTGGATAAACATTCCAAGAACTGTTTTTCCAACACAAGGCCGAGGAACCCTAAAATCCTTAGTCTCTGCCTTTGGCCCCGGGGTCCTGAGCATATTCCGACTCTCAGCATGACGCTTTTTCGCGCCATTCTTTCCGTGCCTGAACGGAACAATTAATCAACACATCGCTGATTGGGTAATTAGTATGTAGTAACACTAACAGTGAACACTCCATTAATATAGCTTATTTATGGCACCTAAATGACTAATTAATTACGTTGGGAGGATGGGTGAGGCAGGGTAATGGTGCTGGAGGGTGCTGTATATGTGTTTGGACCTCCAGTTCATTAATAATGCATTTCTGTCATCTTTCTTTTTTTCTTTTTTTTTCTTTTTTTTTTTTTTCCAAAGGTTTCACTCATGAATAACTAATCTCCGAACGAAGGGAGAATAGCCGTGGACCGAGGAGAAAGCTACGGAAATGTAAACCTTGCATGAATTTGCATTTTTTAAAACCACCACATTCAGTCTATACTTCGCATACTTCGCTCTTTTCATCTAAACGTACGCTCCCAACGCTAAAAAAGTGTCTTTGTGTTGCGGAGAGTAGAAAAAAAAGGAGAAAAATCAGCATCCAAGCACAATGAGAGTCACTCTCCTCCCACACTAAGTCACCGATGAGTCAGTTAGCCGGGGTATCCGAGCGCAGGAAGACAGAATGCAAGTGCCAAAGAACAACAGCAGAGACAAAAGTTTGATTATAATTACTTCAGTCCTTAACAAGAACAAGGTGGGGGGGAAAGTACATTATCCTGACCGTAACTTTGAGTGAAAGCAGAGAAAAGGCTCATTTAAAAGTGAGGCATCGGTTACAGAGTCGACGACGTACCAGTCCAGTACGATGACTTTACATCAATATCATTTTACCAAGAGAAAGCCTTAGCTAAAAAAAAAAAAAAAAAAAAAAAAAAAACCAACACAAAAGTTTTATAATAAGCCAAAGATAAACTATACACCTCATTCTCGCTCGGAGTTGCGTTCAAAGAGCAACTTACACACTGAGCTGTGTGTGGGATGGAGAGTTAGAGGGTATTTTTTTTGAGTTTGAGTTTACTCAACTTCACTTAACTCAATTTTTAACCTTGAGTTGAGTAAACTAAAAAAAAAAAAAAAAAAAAAAAAACGACAACAACAACAAAAAACAAAACAAAACAACTGTGCAGCAAGTTGCCTTGAAATTCTTTTTTACAGTGTAGATAGATGGGTAAATGTATAGATGGGTGGCTGGGAGGATAGATGAATAGACATAGATGGATGGATAGATAGATAGATAGATGTCGATAAGTAAGTAGACAGTGGATGAAGAGAGATGTGACCAGTGAGAAAGGTTCATTCGTAGATAGATGGATGGATGGACGTGGAGACGGATGAGTGGATAATTAAATGGGTGGCTGCATGAAAGGATGGAAGGAAGGAATGGTAGGATAGACGGACGGATGACGAGATGGTTAAAGGTGTAGATAGATGGGTAGAGAATTGTACAGAAGGTTAAATAGATGTGTGATTGTATATAGAATGATGGATAGATGGGCGAATGGGTGGATGGATGCATAATTGTAGAAAGGTAGATAGATGTGTGTATGGTGTGATTGATAGAAAGAAAGATGGATAGAAAGATAGAATGCGGTGGATGGATGGTAAGATACATGAATGGGTGGATGGGTAGATGTGCACTGATAGATAGATAGATAGATAGATAGATAGATATACAAATAGCTAGCTAGATAGTTGGATAGATAGATAGATGGATAGATAGATGGATAGATAGATGGATAGATAGATAGATAGATAGATATACAAATAGCTAGCTAGATAGTTGGATAAATAGGTAGATAGATAGATAGATAGATAGATAGATAGATAGATAAGTAGGTAGACAGATAGATAGATAGATAGATAGATAGATAGATAGATAGATAAGTAGGTAGACAGATAGATAGATAGACAGATAGATAGATAGATAGATAGATAGATAGATAGATAGATGGATAGATAGATAGATAGATATACAAATAGCTAGCTAGATAGTTGGATAGATAGGTAGATAGATAGATAGATAGATAGATAGATAGATAGATAGATAGATAGATAGATAAGTAGGTAGACAGATAGATAGATAAGTAGGTAGACAGATAGATAGATAGATAGATAGATAGATAGATAGATAGATAGATAGATAGATAGATAGATAAGTAGGTAGACAGATAGATAGATAGATAGATAGATAGATAGATAGATAGATAGATAAGTAGGTAGACAGATAGATAGATAGATAGATAGATAGATAGATAGATAGATAGATAGATAGATAGATAAATAGCTAGCTAGATAGTTGGATAGATAGGTAGATAGATAGATAGATAGATAGATAGATAGATAGATAGATAGATAGGTAGAAAGAAAGAAAGATAGATAGATAGATAGATAGATAGATAGATAGATAGATATACAGATAGATATACAGATAGATATACAAATAGCTAGCTAGATAGATGGATAGATAGATAGATAGATAGATAGATAGATAGATGGATAGATAGATAGATAGATAGATGGATAGATAGATAGATAGATAGATAGATAGATAGATAGATATACAGCTAGCTAGATAGATGGATAGATAGGTAGATAGATAGATAGATAGATAGATAGACATATCTCTAATCTGATGGAAGGATGGATGGATGGAAGGATGGATGAGTAGCAGTCAGAGAAAGCAGTGTGCATGAATAAAGCATAGCACCTACAGGAGTAATGAGCACACTGGAGCAGTAATAATTAAGACATAATGCTAAACAGAACATGTGGGTATAAGGTGTGTGTTATATGTTGTAACACAGCAGTGTGTACGGTTTGTCTGGACTGGCTGCAGAGGAATATTAACACCGCGTTAGTGTGCTGGTGTTTGTTGTTAAAGGCCTTCACCCATAGCTGCTCAGTCTCAGAAGGTCCTTCGCCGCCTGGCCTCAGTGTGTTTGAGTAAATGGTCCTTATTTTTACAGTGTAATTACCTGCTGTAGAGCGGGACTGATGTAGTCGCACCAACTGATCAATCAGCCTGGAACAACGCTGGCACACTGGCAGGCTGCTGAACACACACCGCCACTCACACCGCCGCTCACGCCGCCTCATGTTCACTTTCCAATCAGTGCTCTGCTTCACTGTGGGACCTACATGGGTGAATTTACACCCACAATGTAGAATTAACTCCTGTAGAGTAGACTTAACTCCTACAGTGTGGAATTAACTCCTGCACTGTAGAATTAACTCATACAGAGTAGACTTAACTCATACAGCGTGGAATTAACTCTTCCAGTGTAGAATTAACTCCTACAGAGTAGAATTAACTCATAGAGTGTAGAATTAACTCATACAGAGTAGAATTAACTGATAGAATGTAGAATTAACTCCTACAGAGTAGAAATAACTCATACAGAGTATAATTAATTCATACTGTGTAGAATTAACTCATACAGAGTAGAATTAACTCATACAGTGTGACATTAACTCTTGCAGCATAGAATTAACTCATACAGAGTAGAATTAACTCCTACAGAGTAGAATTAACTCATACAGAGTGGAATTAACTCCTACAGAGTAGAATTAACTCATACAGTGTAGAATTAACTCATATAGAGTGGAATTAACTCCTACAGAGTAGAATTAACTCCTACAGAGTGGAATTAACTCCTACAGAGTAGAATTAACTCATATAGAGTGGAATTAACTCCTACAGAGTAGAATTAACTCATACAGAGTAGAATTAACTCATACAGAGTAGAATTAACTCATACAGTGTAGAATTAACTCATATAGAGTGGAATTAACTCCTACAGAGTAGAATTAACTCCTACAGAGTAGAATTAACTCATACAGAGTAGAATTAACTCATATAGTGTAGAATTAACTCATATAGAGTGGATTAACTCCTACAGAGTAGAATTAACTCATACAGTGTAGAATTAACTCCTACAGAGTAGAATTAACTCATACAGAGTAGAATTAACTCATACAGAGTAGAATTAACTCATACAGTGTAGAATTAACTCTTGCAGCATAGAAGTAATTCCAACAGCATAGAATTAACTCATATAGAGTGGAATTAACTCAAACAGAGTAGAAGTAACTCGTACAGAGTAGAATTAACTCATACAGTGTAGAATTATCCCACGCAGAGTGGTATTAACTCCGACAGTGTAGAATGAACTCAAACAGTGTAAAATATACTCCTACAGTGTGGAATTAACTCCTTTAGTGTAGAATTAACCCCTATGGTATATCATTTACATCCACAAAAAATGAACTCCTACGAAATCATACAGTATAGAAACAACACGGAGCGTTCACTCATATATTGGTACAGTACTAGCTGCAGTGTTGGTGTTTTATCTGTTCAGGTGTGTACCTTATTAATATAATAATACTTAATTTATTATTATTATTATTATTATTTTAAAGAGCTAATTAATTATATGAGTGAGGAACGTACACCTGGCCTGCCAGTGACGGCTGAGAATCAAAGGGAGGCTTGAGGTGTGTTTAAATATGAAGCTGTATAAAGTCACAGGAGTAAAGTCATGATGATGTGCTTGTGCTGGTGTCTCTCAGAATAGACTTGAAGAAAAAAAAGAAAGAAAAGAAAAGAGAAAGCGCTCAGAGATCTGGGCTTTATTTACCTTCTCGTGACAGAACAATCAGATCAACATTTAATCTGAACGTCGACTAAAAGGCAAAGAAAAACATGTCTCCGGGCGAACAAATAGACCGTTAAAACGAGCAATGAAGGGCATGCGGATGTATAATTGTATAATCAACTGCGGCTTAATTTACCAAACAGGAAACAAAGAGGATACACTTTTAGCTTCTTTCTTTTTTTTTTTTTAACCTTTGTATACATCTCCTTGTATAAATGCTACAGTAACGTACTGTATATGACCACGCTCTACAACCGCGGTGAGCAGAAGAAGCATCTCAGACCGCACAACACGGAGAACCTCGAGGCAGATGGGCTACAACAGCAGAAGACCAGACGTCCTCGGGTTGCACGCCCGTCAGCCAAGATTCCAAGCGGCTTATTACGGATAGCCATAGCCAAGGAAGAAAAACACCGGCGTGTGACTCACGATAAAGAAAATAATCCGAGTTGATCCAATTAGTTTATTCATAAAGATTTAAAAAGATTAGGAGGGGACTTTATAAAAAAAAAAAAAACAACTTAATTCAGCAAATTAATCCCTGACCAAAGCTAAATTTGTGCGATGTATTTAAATAAAGAAAAAAAAAAAAAGAAGAAGAAGGTAATTACATTCGACACAATCGAAGGGCTTTTTAGTATCTAAGATTAACTAAATCTCTGGACACAGTGACAGGATAATAGTCAGAGCTCCCTTGATATTAAAAAAAGGGATAACCTGCACTTAATAAAACCATTCGGTTCGTTACAGATGACGTGCAAAACGCATTCCAGCCGTCGCGCCACGACTCGGGCTCGAACGTTCCTGTAGACACCGAGGAGACTAATTGGGCTGGTCTTTGTTTTAGTCCGGTAGCCTCGATGATCAAGCTATAAACGTGTTAATACTGCCTCGGACGGATTGACGAGTAGAGAATTTGAAGTAATACACCTGTCCCAGTCTTTGTCATGAAAATCTTACTCAATAAACACCGGGAAGAAAGAACCAGGGAAAAAAATAAAATTGCATTGTCTTGTTTTGAAGTGGCATTAATAGGAGTTTCGAAAAATGTTAGCGTGAGATGTTTTGTTGAATGAAGGACCCACATTAAGAGCTGGGACGGTGTGGGGAGAAGAAAAAAACAAACAAACACGATTCGCAGTTTTGTTCCTGATCCTTCTGGAAATTCAAGAAACTTTGGTGTACCTAGTCACTTACCTAGTCACTTGGTCATGTAGGGTTCTTCTGAACGTCAAATTGTTCCTCAAAACATCTCCAATGAGGCTATTCGGATACTCAGTAAGTGCCGGGTGCACCTCCTGGCCTTCCTTTGTGCACTATAAGGTCATTGTCATGGATATCCTGGAGGCTACTCTGGACTACAGTTCCCAACAGCTACTGCACTACATCACGGTCACATGACCACCTGCACCTCAATCACATTCTAGTTAATGAGCACTATGTATATATATATATATATATATATATATATATATATATATATATATATATATATATTATATATAGCCACAGTTTGCACTGCACTTTTGTCTTGCTTCAATTGTTTCACCATGCCGTTGTTTCTGCTCTGTCCTACTGTTTTCCCACGTGTTCATAGCTTCTTTGTGTGTGTGTGTGTGTGTGTGTGTTTTGCCTATGATTAAAAAATTTATCTGCGCTTGCTTCCGTCTCCGCCTCTAAACTGTGACAGTCATTGCGAGTCATTAGTCCAGAGCGTTCCCAATGGTGCCTTGCTAAAATCCTTTACACTCGCACGCAAAAAAAAACAAAACAAAAATGGTCCAGCTATTATTTACATTTCCATTTAGGCAAAGAAACCGGCACAATTAAAAATAAATAAATAATAATTCATGTAGATTTAGTGCTTGTTTAAGTGTTTTGTAAAGATGTAAGTCTTCCGTCTTCATTCGAAGGCATCCAGCTGTTCAGTCGGCCAGAGGAAGTTCATTCCAACGCCTGAGTGCCAGTTCGGAGAAGAGTAGTGATGAATGCTATCCATCCAGAGTAGCAAATTGATGTTGGCCAAGCATCTATTTTGGGTGGCTATGTTGGCTCTCCCTGTATAACGCCGTGCCAGTGTCGGCAAAGAAGCTCATTTCTTAACGACTCTGCCATCATTGGGCCAACATTGGCAAGGTGGATTGGCCAATCGCTGGTCTAATGGACGAAATTACATTGGGCCAATGTTGGCGCCCAATTTTGACATGGCCGACATAATTCTGTCCACTGGGCCAACAATGGGCGACCTTTAAACCCACCTAGACAATGGAGCTTGAGTAATCTACAGAATCCACAGTCCAGCGTGCCCTTGCCTATTAAAAAAAATATATATAATGCAATGGATTCTTGAGAAACAGGGAGAATAACCAAAGAGTTCACTCGTTATCGAACACCAGTAAAGAACGTCTTGGAAAATCTCTGCGGATTTGCCACTTGACATGGATTCTATGGCCAGAACCATCTCCTTATTGTTCAGGGGCAGCTCCGATTCCACCTTTGCAATAGCATTAATTTTAATAAAAAGAAGGGGCAGTGAAAAATCTCCCCATTTGTGGAACATGAGAAACAGAGTCAGTCTGAAATAAAGACAGTCGATGATATCTACAGGGTGCATAGTAATGTTCAGATTTGAGGGGGGTAATATTCCAAGCAGAGTGCTCTTTCGGTCGAAGGGGCCAAGACCTTCCCGGCTTTATCACCACAGTCAAAGAAAGATTGCCGCAATTGCGATAATAATTGCTCGGCCCGGGCTGTAGAAAGCGAATTAAATCTAGATTGAAGTGCTATTCTCTTTTGGAAAGTCTCAGGGTTGGCCGAGGCGGCGTAAAGCGCGCCGAGGCATGAGATATCATCGCTGGACTCGGATAGTTTAGTTTTACGTCACCGATTTTGAAAAGACGGACGCGACCTCGGACAAAAGCATTTAATGCCTCCCAGGTGGTAGAGGAGGACATGTCTGGGCTGCAATGGATGTCCAACCCCCCCCCCCCCCCCCCCCCCCACCCCACCCCAACAACGCTGAAGCGAGGAAGTGAGTGAAAGCACTATAGAGTGGAGAGAAGGGGGGAGTTAAAACGTTCGGGATTTGGGAATAAGGAGCATGCTGTAGAATGGAAAAGTCCTCATGGTGAGAAATGACCGAAAAATAAATAAATAAATAAATAAAAATACCACCCACATGAGCAGGGTTTAACTTTGAACAGTGGCACGTTAAGAATAAAAATGTAGTCGATCGAGGAATATAAGGTAGGAACGAGTGCTGGGGGAAAAAAAACGAACGAGACATCCACGCGTTCCTACAGAAGAAATTGGAATACGCTGAACGTTCCTCGTGGCGCTCTAGGAAAGTCTGGATGTGCTGTTGATTAAAGAAAGAATTAAAAACTCACTTAATGTTATTCCCACATAATGAGACTTCGTTTTTTTTTTTTATCAGCTAAAATGATTTTCCTTTTTCATTCCAGCTTCCATTATTTGTCTTATTTGTACTGACATGTTCCTTTTATATGGCTTTTATATTATTTAAACGATTGTGCTTTTTTTCCTTTTCTTTCCTATTCTTAGATACTTTTTATTAAACGTATATTTAATCATTTATATTGTTAGTATCCCCCCCCCCCCTTTCCGACATCGCTACTACTTCTTTCATTAATATCATTTCGTATTTCCAACATATGCAAGGTGTCACGCATGTAATTAGAGATTATTATTCTTATTTTCGTGATAATTAAAGAAGAAGAATAATAATTTAGTTGATAAAGCATGGGTCATTCCAGTCTGGTGTATAATTTCTCACTAATAGAAGCTGTGCACAGTAAACACAGCACTGGAACACTATCTTAAGAATATAATGATAGCGCCCTAGATAGTTCTGCCTCAACACAGGAAGAAAAGTGAGCGCGTTTATTGATCCGGATTGCAACTCCCCTAGATTTACTTTGTAATTTCGGCTAGAGCACCTGGTCCACCGATCTCCTGCAGAAAATCATGTGGGCTTGTGGTCCCTTGAGGTGCGAGAAGATGTTGTTTCTTTTAAGCGGCCAGTTTAAGCCTTTGACACTCCAGCTGGCAGTGTTGCCAAACTTACAAAGGAGGGCAGAGAGAAGAGAAAATAGTTTAATGATTATGTTCTTTGGAGCCAGAAAGGATTTAGCCGGGGTTGGTTTTATGGGTTTAAAGGAGAAATGGTTTGATGTGAGACAGACTTTGATTAGGCGTACGTTCGCACCCTTCGCAACCTTCGCCTTGTAGCTCAAGTGCGAAACTAAAGGAGCAAGTCAAAAGTTCGAACAAGCTTGGCGTAAGTGGGAAATTGTGTATATTTGATTTATTATTTTTTTGCTTTAAAAAGTTCCTTTAAGAGTACGGATGCAATAGCAGAACTTCGAGTCATAAACGTGTACGATGTTCCCTTCACCCCAAATTATGTGTAGCGCAACGCCGCTATCTGTATCTGTTTACCGCTCAGCGTATCCATAACTTTATCCGTATTCGGATTTAAAACCTGAAGTGGGTGTGGCCTAACCTGGAAGGTTTTTCTTTTTCTTTTTCAAACTCAGGAGCATCATCCCAGTTCATAACGAACACAGCAGAGACGTGCGCAGGACGCTTATTTTATTTATTTATTTTTTTTTAAACTCATACTTACGCTCTTATTATTGTTTGTACCTGCCCACGATATTTTCGAACGGATTGCGGGCGTAGCCGAATTTAAACCGCCGTCGCCCCTGACCGTGCAGTTGCTGAGGATAACTGTTTTTTTTATTTATTTTTTTTATTTATAAAGTGTTTACTATCCATTTCAGATGGGAAATTTCTGACAATAGTAAACCTGGGTTTGAGTGCAGGGTTGCCAGGTCTTCGCAACATTTACAGTCCGAATAAATCCCAAAAAGCTCACGCATTTGACATGAGAGATGCATTTTTCTTTCTTTTTTTTTCCCCTCAAAGTATTTGCATGGGAAGCGAGGTCACTGTGGTGCGCGCACATTTCTAACGTGCATTATCCGCAATCTGCCTTTTTTTATCCTCACCGATCGGTACCGACGTTACCCGCCGCATAGTCAGCTTTTCCTTCTCCCAATGTTCGCGGCACATCTTCCGTACATTGTCGATACACTGCCTGTACTTGAACTGCCTCTTCATTTGCCATAGACACCCCCTCCCCCCGCCTCCCCCATCTGACACATGAATGCAAACAGCTAAATGAATGCAACAGCTAACAACATCTCACCGAATAACACTTCCATTAAACGCATCATATAAAGAAGCATATACACACTGACTCCGGTAGAAACGTTTCATCCGTCAGTATTCATCGCAAATGTTTTTTTTCTCCCCGAGTCTTTGAGTGGCAGGTTGTTGTGATCGACGCTGACACCGAACCAGGCCTCTATGAACGAACGGAGCTTAGCATCCATCACGCTGCTGTGTCCTTGCTGTGATTATGGCGGCTTTGGTCTGTCACACACCCAGGCACTGTCATCCTGCGGTCGGCCTCTTGAAACACGCCGATAACTCTCCTCTCGGGATTTGTGCGACGCGGCGGAAATCCTGTGTGAAATCGTACACGGCTCTGATGACAAAAGCGCGCGGCGTTTCTCTGGACCTTATCGTGCGTTTCTACTTAAAAGTTCACGGTTTAATGCTGACCCATCATATCTGAAACTGAACGAGGTACACATAGTGAGAGAGAGAGAGAGAGAGAGAGAGAGAGAGAGAGAGAGAGAGAAAGGAAAATTTAATTAAGAGGCATGATATATATATATATATATATATATATATATATGCAGTGCATTGTGGGGGAAAGATGCACCTCCTGCTTCTACAGCAGCATGAAGTAACAAGCTATTCTGCAGCGCAGAGACTGTCTATAAACAATGCGTGAAAGATAATTTATGTATGCATTCGGTTTTTAACAGCGCATTAAGACGTGTGTGAACCCGAACCTCGCTGCCTGATGGATAAACTCACACCAGAGCCACGACAGAGGGAGAACGGAGAAATGGATAAACAGACATAGCTGCAGTTGTCACTTTGTGTGTGTGTGTGTGTGTGTTTGAGTAGTGCACAGATTTCTGTCTTACAATAACGACCGCGTAGAAACGACACCGTGTATTTAAAGCCAGTGACGGAGAAGTCATAATATTTTTCGACGTTAAAAAAAAAAAAAAAAAAAGAAAGAAAAATTCGAAGGCTGTTCTGAACACTCTGAACAAGCCATTTCAGTGTCGTAGTTTTCTTACCCCCTTCCTGTCCCCCACCCCCACCATGTCATTTCACGTCATCGTTCGTACCCTCCAATACCCTCCAAGGCGGCTCCAAGAAAAGAAGAAGAAGAAAAAAAAAGAAATGCGAAAAACCCCCCCCCCCAGTTTATTAATATTTCACGAAAAGGTTGATGAATCAGGCAGTCGCAGGGGATCTCCTCACGGTGTGAAAACAACACAAATGGCAATTTAGGTAACTCGATTAGGTATCTAATGGAACGAAGGTCAAAACGTCATGGAAAAAGAGCCATCGTGAAGCGTTCACGCCTTTCTGGGACGGAAAAAAAAACCGCAAAAAGAAATAAAAGGAGAAGAGGAAAAACTGTCCCAAGACACTGGGATGAAATTCATATGTATGCTAATTAATGGGAGTCAGTCTTGTTGATGTAACTGAAATGGAAAAAGTTAGTGGCTAACTAGCTAGTGTCGTGGTAGCGCCAAAAGGGGAACAGAGCTACCCTACCCATCAGCCCCTGCACATCACATGTCTCACTAATCACTTTCACCTGTGTCTCGTTATGCCTTGTTAGCACCACTATATAAGTTCTATTTTTTGCAGACTCATCGTCAAGCTTGTTGTTGTTTGTTGTCATGTGTGCCGCCGTATCGCTTTTAGTCTGTATGGGTTTTTCAACTTTATTTATTTATTTTTTGCCTTGTCTTCACAGTTCACGTTTATGGTTCTAGTTTTCATGTTTTTGGTTGTTTGAAAGCCCTCGCTTGCCATATGTGACCGCCAGCTCTGACACATTACATCTGACACAGTGTTATCCTGTGACTCATCCAAGATAATGAAATATTAATTCGTGCATATAACGATAACGATAGGATCGGTGAACCAAAAGTTCCGGAACGGCCACGAAGGGTTGGTACGGGTGTGCTGGTACCTGAGAGAACGCACAATTGTGGACCTTTCGAGCACAGTAAAACTTGGTGAAAATTTGACACGTATTTTGTGCATTCGGTGTCTGAGTGAAACACAAGTGTGGCAGAAAGCTATCGAAACTGCCGAACTGACTCGGACCCGACACGGGCTGTGTGGCACTCCTACATCTCAAACTCACCATTTTTCTGGTCACTATGTCTCTCTCAGACCGTGCTGTAGTGTGGTGGGAACATTTTGCCAAAACACCACCGGCTGCGTTCACGGACAATTCTCCACCACACCACTAGAGGGCAACCTCCCTCGAATTCTAGAAACTCGTATGTTTATCGTATGTTTCCATTTCCTGGTACGCTATATAAAGCACACGGGCAGACGGGGAAAAATCCGAAGCCTTGCAATTAACGTTTGCGTCAATCCTCAGCCTTTCGATCTTGACTTCGCCTTATTCTTCAGTGCGTCACCTGTGAATGACCTTTTTTTTTTTTTTTTCCTGCATCGTGTCTGTTAATAAACTCCTGCACGTGGATCCACGAGTCTCCTTAGTTTCACTGGCACACCAATCTCAGCAACCGTAACAAAATCCTCCATGCTCGTCAAAATCCGTCCTACGGAATGAAAAACGTATCTTTACAGTATAAAAAGCTACACTGCTCCTTCCTCAACCCTCTGAATATTTGTCGATTCGAGCTTCCTCTGCACCGCTGCTTGGGAATGGTATAAAACACTCAATCCCAAATGCAATTTAAACGCTCCTACACCCGATTCGATCAAGTCTACCTGAAGTACGCCGTAAACCTGGGAATGATTTCGATCATCTAAGACATTTGGACTGTCTAGCAGTAGTGAATATAGCCATGTGGATGCTGGATACGACCTTGATTTACGTGTTGTAACAGTCCGTTAGACTTACTAGACATTAATCTCAACCTTTTGTGTACACGTTACGCTCGTGTACACTTTTCTGGTCACAAGCTTCAGAATCTTTGTATATGTATATTTATTCAGGGAGAAAACCTGCTTTTAACATTTGCTGTAAAAAAAAAACAAAAACAGACGAGCGAGATATAGTCGCTGGGATTGAGAAAGGTCCATGCGGTCCCATCTTAAAACATCATTAAAGAGTTTTATTGGAAGCAGTTAGTGATGAGTAAAGGAGATAATCTCTCACGTTTGATGATGAAGTGTGGGAACAGGTCGATGGTTGGCCGTCAGCCCTGCCGCTCAAAATGCCTCTTTCTGTAAAAGTAGGCACTTTTTGTTGTTGCTGTTGTTTATTAACAATACATGCCAGAGTCTTTAACAAATCCTAGGAGTCTGGCTTGCGAGACGAACTACTAATAGACGTCCAGTAGCGAGACGTTCGAAATTCCACCTCAGGATCCAAGGCTGTAGGCAGGACTTGAAATTCACACCCACTCACCAAATGTGGAGAAGATTTGGCGCGTTAAGCTAATTTACCAGCCACTTTGGCGGGTAATTTTATAGCGTTGCTCGTCGAAATAAGAGTGTGCATATATTTTATCCGACTCTGTACTTGCACTTTGTAGTACGGCTGCGATTTTCTTCGCTTGAAGCCTGAGGACTGGTTCGTGTCATAGCTCGATATGTAAATTTCTCACCTCGAGAAAGATTAACTAGAAAAGAAATACGGCATAAGAAAGCTCGTGTTAAAAGGGCAGATCAAAATAAACATCAAAACGGCGCGAAATAAAGGAAATGAATGGGTAAGACTGATGAGTATGGGTCTGACCCAGCTAAACCCAGCTATAGAGCATCATCTGTAGATATTTGTAGTAATATGAAGGCATTTCGCTCACTTGAGGACAGAAAAGAATATCCTGTATGTCAGAATTGAATATATTTAATGATATGATTAATAAAATATGAATTTCCACCATTAGTCAGAGTAATTGGGTTGATAGGGTGTTAAAATCCATAACTGGCAACCATGCTTCCTTATATTTTGTAAACTTGAACAACAAATATGTTCGACATGCTATAAAAATATTAAGACGATATTAAGATTATTGCGAAAATACTACGCGTCATAAAAGGACTTCTACTTGTAGCCAGCTGGAGTTGTTTACTGATAAACATTTACCGCTTGTTGGCTGTTTATTATGGTTGTTGATGATGTCCTACAGCTCCGAGCGAACCTAGCGTGTTTCACAATAATCCTGCGCGTTAACTTACACACGCAATCGACCAAGTGGTGTGAAATGATATTTTGGAACGTATTGAGAAGTGTCATGTAAGAAATGAAACACGATGGGGGCGTGGTGTTATAGGGAAATAATCCCCGACTCAACCCAATGTCGATTATTTTCCTAAAACAGCATACAACATCCCGAGTGTTTTATTCCTCTTATACCACAGCAACTTGACGACGATTACACTTTATTAACTGAAGGATGACATGTCATACTTTTTTTTATCTGTTTACAGTTACGTTTAATGCAAGTGGAATGTCTGCGAGACAGATTAGATCGAGATAAAATGGTGCAATTTAATATTGTCAAAATATCAAAATGCAGTGAATATTTTGCAAATGCAAGCAATGAGAAGCAAATCAATATACTTTTTAAAAAAATTTTTTCAAAATGATTTTGGAGATTCATTATGATTATGATTACGAGACATTTATATACAGCATATTATACATTTTATGAATCCTTATTTTATCCGTCGGGCACTCGGCTCTGTTCGTTCCGCCGTGTCGGTTTCAATGCACTAAAATCGTTGTACCAATACAGATTTGAAGTGAACACCTATGTTTTGAATCATCGTCCTGCTGGAAAATCCATCCACAGCCGGTCAGGTTTTCATTTAATATCTGTTGATATTTGATAGAGTCCATGATGCCATGTATCCTAACAAAACGTCCAGGTCCTCTGGTAGAAAAACAGCCCCAAAACATTGAAGATCCTCCTCCATATTTAACCGTGGCCATGAGGTACTTTTCCATACATCTACCTCTCTGTGTACCAAAACCACCTCTGTGTTTATTCCCAAAAATCTCTATTTTGGTTTCATCTGACCGTAGAACCCGATCCCATTTGAAGTTCCAGTAGTGTCTGGAAAACTGAACACGCTCGAGTCTGTTTGTGGATGAGAGTAGAGGCTTTTTTCTTCAAACCCTTCCCAACAACTCGTGGCGATGTCGGTGACTTCGTATTGTAGCTTCAATTCTCCAGCTGTGATCCGTGGAGATTTTTCGGCCACTCGAACCGTCCCCTTCACGGTGCGTCGAGACCAAGGTCGGGTAAGTTACTCGAAAAAAAAGTAACCCCAGTACAGATTACTAATTACGACTTTAAAATGGCAACTTGATTACATTACTGATTACTGCACGTAAAAAGCAATCAGTTGACTAATTGCTTTAATTTCAAGTTCATTTCAAAACCTATCAAAGCTACAAAAATACACTACGAAAGTGAAACTCATAGTGCTTTCAGTAATTTAATACAGACTGAATTGGATTCTTTATCTTCAGCAGGTTCATACGTTCTGAAGGCTTTCAGGAAATTTGACCCATTGTCTGTGACCGTCGCGGTGATGTTACCTGACAGTCCAAATCCTGAAAGCACCTGCTCTATTTCGCTTGCAATCACATCATATCATATGTATGCCTTTCCTTTAATTCTTTTACGAACCATGGCACCTTTTTCATGGCTGAAAGTCACAGGGTTCATCCCATGGGCTGTCATCAAATTACATGAATTTAAAATGTAATGCGTTACATTACTGTGTTATCAGAAAAAGTCATTAGAATACAGTACGTCGTAACGCGTTATACCCAACTCCGGTTGGGACGACATAGGCACACGTCTAATTCCGGGTCGATTCATAACATTTCCAGTCGACTGGAACTTCTTAATTATCGCCCTGATGGTGGAAATGGACATTTTCAATGCTTCTGCTATTTTATTATAGCCACGCCCCATTATGTGAAGCTCAACAACCTTTTGCCGCACATCACAGCTATATTCCTCGCTCTTATCCATTGTTATGAGTGACTAAGGGAATTTCGCCTACGTGTTACCTCATATTTATACCCCTGTGAAACGGGAAGTCATGGTTGAACAATTTCCTGTTCCTAGTCACCCAGGTGTACTTAAAATTTTTTTAAATACCAATTAGAATATACTTCAAATATATTTTTCTCATATGAATTCATAGAGGTGCCAATGATTGCTGCACACCTATATTTAACAAAGATTTATTTTTTATTTAAAAAAAAAGAAAAATATATAGACCTGTGTTGTGTTTGCAATTGTTTGATATCCATGAAAGTGGAGGATTTTTTTTGTGTTTTTTTTTTTAAACAAAAGATCAAAAGGTTAAACAATAAAGACAATTTTTCACAGCCTTCTTCGCTCATATTTACCAAGTGCACCAATATTGTATATATATATATTAAATATGTACAAGCGCATCACACACCACACTGTTGCCGATTCAAAGAGACTGGAAGTGTTGCGGCCCAAATGAGTAGTGGACGTCCGCCCACACCCGCCGACGAAGGCACAACCGACATGGCGCTGGCAAGCATAGTCCTCTATATATGGAGAATTTTGGGACAACCTGGGTATCGCCTCCACCATATAATTCCTCTGAATGCCGAGTGATAACGTATCATCACCGACACTATTGTCTGAGCCGCTCTGTCATAAAAAACGAATCAACACCTTCTGACCAGTAAGATTTGAGAACTCTTGGTATAATTGCATACATTAAGTAGTAATTATGACTGACTAGCGAGTTACAGTCCCTTCTAACAGAGAGTGTACAGTATCAGGAGCGGAGATTAGGAGATAGAGATCGCACATAATGCTCAACATGGCAGCCATTACATAGGTCCTGCCCTTTAATTAAAAAAAAATAAAACGAGCCAGTTGCCGTGTTAGTACATATTAAGTTATATTGGGCAAAAATTCATGATTGGGAATGAACCATTATGACCAGAAGAGCCAAGCTTAAGGGCCGCTAGCTACTCTTTAATAAGAAATCCATTGATTAATTTGTACGGCACCTCCAAGCTGAAATTAAAATAGGACACATAATATGCTGTTGGATTTTCAGTGATTAGGTCAATTTCAGAGAGCGCACTGCAGGCTTCAGCAGTCTTGAGATCCTGCCCTGTGTAGCGCACTTACACAGGAAATACTGTGAGGAAGTCATTTGCTACCTTTCTTTCTTTCGTTTATTTTTTTTTTTTTAAGGAAAAACAAACCTAATCAGATTGAACACAAGATCTTCCCCAGCGCTGAATTAACACCTATGGTGTTGAATTAATTCATGCATTATTGAATTAACACCTAAATTCTTGAAATAGGTGTATAACTGGTTACAAATGAACAGTGCGTGACTCAATTCACCACCGTGGGCGTTAATTCAGCACTGGGGATTTCGCCGTGCAGGGAAACGCGATCAGATGCGAAAGGGTGACATTGGAAAACGAGTCTCTGGCTCAGGTTGTTTTTTTCCATGTATAAATATTTCTGCTTCTTTTATTATTCATAATTGCTCTCGGGGATTTCGTCCTACACACTGTTCCCTGTCAATTAAGTACACATCAGTGGAGACATGCTCACCTCCTCCGGGCCTTCTGTTTTCCTCAGGAATCAAATCTCAATGGTGGACTTTCTGTAAGCTCATTAGACCCCCCAAGCAGGCTCGCGCTCCACTGCGGCGGTGTAATTAGACACATATTCCTTTCCGTTTCCGCCGCCGAGAAGAATGCGTTCATTCTCGAGCTGACAGGAGTTATTGCAGTGGTCCATCACTTGGGAGGAAGGGAGATGAAATGGAGAAATGCATTGTGTGTGGTTTACTTTTTATTACAATAGCGCACAAGAATAGTGTGTATAGCCAAGAATAGTCTTTATCCTTAAATAACTACATGAATGACTGACTCCCATCTTTAAAATGCACTTCAGGATATCACGCAGCGAGGACGTCTACGTCTTTTTTTGGGGACAGTCGGGTTGAAAATGATGTTTTTTTTGCTGTGGTGTTCGCAGTCACATATAAAAAGGGAACTTTTTTCAGTATTTTAACATGCCGATAAATTGGACTTTCTGTTATACTGATGGGAATTAGCACGTTTACCTCGAACCTCCAGGGTTGGGGTTCGATTCCCACCTCCACCCATTGCTCATGGAGTTTACATGTTCTCCTCGTGCTTTGGGGGTTCCCTCCGGGTACTCCGGTTTCCTCCCCAATACAAAAACATGCATTGTAGGCTGATTGGCATTTCCAAATAGTCTGTAGTGCGAGTGTGTGTGTGTGTGATTGTGCCCTGCGATGGGTTGGCACCCCGTCCAGGGTGTCCTCCTCCTTGTGCACCGAGTACCTGGAATAGGATCCCCGTAATTCTGCGTAGGATAAGCAGTACAGAAATGGATGGGTGGATGTTATATAGATGGATCATATCCACATATGAAATGTTTTTTGGTACCTCTTTTAATGTTTGCGAAAAAACAACAACAATGAATTTAAACTTTTACAATTTGTTGGCTAGCTAGAATTGTCGATCTTCTTCATACAGTAAAGAAGATGCCCATATAGAGGACTACATAAGGTACAGAATCCGTTATATTTTTACCCTTATGTAGTGCACCTATGTAAGGAGTAGAAAAGCATTTGGATTTGGCCTTTGGATTTGCACAGATGACGTTGCTACTCGTACAGACTTGAAACAAACAAGACATCATCAGTAAATCTGAGTTATAAACCCTTCATAATGATCAAAACAATGACGGAGATGTGAAAAATAATTTTTGTTCCATTCGTTTCATACAGTATATTTGTCTACATCTGAGATCTATCTTCTATTCCAGGATGCATGTTAGGCAGCTAGCAAGGATAAATCTAGCCACGCTTCCATCCTAGCAACTTTAGCAAGCTAGAAATAGCAAGCAGACCTTTGGCTTCTAATAGCCAATTAGTATGAGTTTACAGCAGAGAAACAGAACTTGTTCTATTAATTCATTAATATCGTCTGTTTTCGTTCTCTGCACTGGTGACATATTGCGATCCAGCTACATTAGGCCTGCCTAGGCTTGATTTGTCTTTCTTGTAAGGCATAGGTTTATGTTCCATATAGCATGTGTGACAGTGATTTTAGCCATTTCAGTGTAATGTGGAGCTGTGCTGCATTACCGCGAACGTGTCCTCGCTTGCCGCCTGAATGCGAATGAGGCCGCTGAGTGCTTTTTGTGCAGCATGTCTGAATAAATGGACTCGTGTGTGAATGACTGCACAGACGGAGGCCGGGCACCTCAACCTGCCAAACATTGAAAGAAAACAAGGAGGAAAGCAGACGGGCTTGAATGAGACACATTCAGAATCGAGGAGGTGGGGTTGGGGGGGTGAGAAAATTACAGAAAAAGGGACATGGCGGGGAAAGTGCAGAGGCAGGTGGTGCAGAGGAAGCGTAACGTGACATGGAGATAATTAAAAAAACATATCTTTATATATTAAAAAAGGAAAAGAGCTCAGCACAGCGGGATCATTATGACTCTGTCTATAATATAAATCTAGCCCGTGCCCTCATTGCCCCGAGGGCTCAGAAACTGCTGCTCCATCTTGACCCTGTGCTCAAGAGAGGCTTGGAAAAAGTGAAGGGAAAAGCGAGACAGAGAGAGCGAGAGAGATTGGGAGTAATGAGAGTGAATAAGAAGTGTGAAGCGCTAGTAGCTGCTAAATGAGTCAGAACTGCAAGCAGGTCCCATCAGGCCAGGTGGCACAGGTAAATGGCATTTTTCTCCAACTGCACAAGACAAGGGTGACTCAACATGCACTTAGCGGTGGCTCCTGGAGGACCTGTGTCACCTCCTGGAACATGTAATATTAGCTGTCAGCTATCAGCTGGAAGACCATTTGCTATTATTGCCGACCTCCCCTCCCCACCCTTTTGCCAAGTTGCTGTGTCCTTAAACTGAAAACTGAGTGCTCACTTCAAAAGTGTAAAACAGGAATACATACGAGAGACAGAACCATGCGCTGATACAGACAGACAGAGGATGGAAGAAATGAGAATAGATTGGCTGCTTATATGATCTCCTGATGAGTCACTGACAAACTATAATCATTTGGCCAAAAACTACATTTCCCTCATTACAACAAATGTCCAATTGTAGCTGATCATCCAAGACATGCATGGTGTCCAATACTTTTGTGTTCAAGAACAACTAATAGTGAGAATCAGTTGAGAGCAACACTTCAGCTAATCAAGTTCAAGTCAAGAGCATGACCAGCAGAGAGGCAGGACCAAGACGAAGCTGACACTATAACAGGGGCTGGATGACCAAATCCAAGTCAAGGCCAAAACCAAAGTAGGTGCTGTCAAAAGGAATACCAAAGCAGGGGCTTTATAACCAAGTTTGTGTTTAGACCAAGACACAGTCAAGGGCTAGCAGACCCTGTCTGAGTCAAGGCCAGAGTAGGGGCTAGGAAACCTAGCCCAATCTAAGACCAAATCAGGGGCTAAGGGGACCAAGTCTAGGTCATTATCAAATCAGGGGCCAGGGGACAAGTTTAGGTCATGATCAAACCAGGGGCCAGGGGACCAAGTTTAGGTCATGATCAAACCAGGGGCCAGGGGAACAAGTTTAGGTCATGATCAAATCAGGGGCTACGGGACCAAGTCTAGGTCATGATCAAATCAGGGGTTAGGGGACGAAGTCTAGTATTTGTTGCTTGTATTTTCTCATTTTTTCTTGTATTTTCTCACTTGTAAGTCGCTTTGGATAAAAGTGTCTGCTAAATGAATAAATGTAAATGTAAATGTAATGATCAAATCAGGGGCTAAGGGACCAAGTCTAGGTCATGATCAAAGCAGGGGCCAGGGGACAAGTCTAGGTCATGATCAAACCAGGGGCTAAGGGACCAAGTCTAGGCCATGATCAAAGCAGGGGCTAAGGGACCAAGTCTAGGTCATGATCAAATCAGGGACTAGGGGACCAAGTCTAGGTCATGATCAAATCAGGGACTAAGGGACCAAGTCTAGGTCATGATCAAATCAGGGACTAAGGGACCAAGCCTAGGTCATGATCAAATCAGGGGTTAGGGGACCAAGTCTAGGTCATGATCAAAGCAGGGGCCAGGGGACCAAGTCTAAGTCATGATCAAATCAGGGACTAGGGGACCAAGTATAGGTCATGATCAAAGCAGGGGCCAGGGGACCAAATCTAGGTCATGATCAAAGCAGGGGCCAGGGGACCAAGTCTAGGTCATGATCAAAACAGGGGCTAGGGTACCAAGTCTTTGGTATATTTCCGACCACTTAGGCCCTGCCTCCCAAAGTTTGTAGGTGGAATTATTGTATACCTGAAAGGGAGAAATAGATACTAATATTACTTCACTTTGAACTTAAAATTGGCAAACCACCACTGCTATGGTTTATTGAAAAATGAGTTTGATTCTTTTTACCAGAAGCCAAAAATAGTATTTTCCACCTGTTTTATGGGTGCCCGTGCTCAGCGTTGAATTTGTGATGTCACTCCACAGTAGTAGTTAATGGCTCATAGGAAAGTAGTCACTCACTTTTACCATCAAAAAAGTTTCAGTTGTGATGCCCGTTTTATCTCGGTACCAGTGTTATTATAGAGACGTGTGAATTGCTTGCTCAGCAGGGGGCTCACACCCTTCCCATTTCCCATCGCCCTGCTCACCAGCAACTAAACACAGAGTCATGATACTCTACACACAGAAACCCAGCAGTGTCCTGACTCATCTTCTAACAGACTTGTGGCAATAAAACAATTCATTTGTTTATACTGATTGAAAATGTCCAGTAAGTGGATTTCCATTCCGGCGGCAGAATGGAACACCAGTGTACAGTGAGAAACGGTTAAAGTGCTTCAAAATGTCAACTGAAACAAAACTACAAGCGTGGCTGATTGATTCTATTTGAGAAAGTGGAAAATCGTGCAGATTTTCAGCTGAACTATTCTGTTAAATTGTATATATGTGAGAGAGACAGCGACACTTACGTGACGTGCCTTTGACGCTTGGTCACAAACAGAGAGGGATGATGGCTTTATTGTGACTAGAACAATTTTCACTCTTGACAAAGAAGAAGAATACATTGACGAAAAAAAAAAGAGTGAGCGGGGGAAAAAAAAAAGATGAGGCAGGAGGCATTGTAACACACTCATTTCTTGAACTAGGGAGCACAGGTAATAACATCCATAATCAGAGCAGCAACAGCACTCAGTAACGTAGCGCGATGTGAGCTGATTGGAGCTGAAGGCATTTCTGGGAAGGGATGATTAAATGAGAACATTGTACTCTAGGATGAGGTGATAGATGGGAGAAAAAAAGAGAACGAGACGGAGAGTGAAATGTAAGTGTCGGGAGCGAGTGGGAAGGCTGCCGAAAGCAAGCGAGAGGGATAGACAGCAAGCGAAAATCAGTGAGAGGGAGAGAGGCGGAGGCCGAGGAAGCAGAGGAGTCAGACTGCAGCTATGTTAACGGGTGACACGTTCATTATCCGGGCCTGTTTGTGGAGAGGAGGCGATCTGTGCTCGATTGAACGGTGTGACTGTCTCCCATTAAAGCTGTCCAGCTCCAGAAATACCACCATCACACACCTCTCGCAGCCCCCCACCTCACACACACACACACATTACGAACTCACATCCTGTTAGCCTGAATTTTCTCCAAGCTCAGGCCTACAATGAGCAGCCTGCCTGTTCATCACTGTGTGTCAGGCAGGGGCGTGGCCACATCTGTGTAAATAGGCCTTGCCATACCAGTCACCTCACCAATCCCAGGTTTAATGAATTGTATCGAAACGATTATGGTCTCGGTCCACTTCCAAGTGAACTCGGTTGCAGTGAGAAATTGATTCGACTTGGGACGCAGTGAAACAAAAAGATTTGTTTGTTTGTGGTTCCGTGTACTCCTACTCGCAGCTCCTAAACATGCTCCTGATGGAACGCTACATGCTTTATGAACCCAAACAGAACAATGACAGTGTTTAGACAACAGTCTATTTGTGAATCGCGAAAGGAAATACGTATTTCCAGCTCGGTCTGACACTGATAGACAGTGTCAGCGCACTTTACGGTACAGCTTCAATTCATACACAAAAGAATTGTGACTTTTAAAGGTCAAAACATCTGATTTGTGGCATCCTTTATGTAGCTATGTAGTTTGCGCAGCAATTCTACAGTACAGCTGCCCAGGCATAACTATGTCATCTGGCAGTAACTCCGATAAGGAACTCCCAAAATTGCTGCCGGTGTGCTGCAGGGATTTTCGCCCGATATTATACAAGTGTAAATGTATCTGTCTCTCCAAGCCACATCTGACAAGCAAAATCCCTTAATACATTCTGCTGTAACACAAAGATCCATCACTGCCAGACGCCGGTGCCTTTAAGGAAATTAAAATGGTGGGAAAAAAATCTCCACTTGATATTTGATGCCCTAGCTGGGTTTTTTTGTTTGTTTTTTTGTTTGTTTGTTTGTTAGTTTTTTCTTAAAATGAGCTATGGCACATGCACTCAACCGGGGGAAAGTCAATTAATTACGATGAAAATGAAATATAATAGGAGATATGTGTATATACTGTATATACTATATACGTATATAAAGAGAGAAAACAGTATGTATTCTGAGTGCAGAATAAACAGTTTTGAATACAGGAAGTGGGAGCTCAGTGGATAAGATGTTGGACTTCCGATCAGAAGGTCGTGAGTTCAAATCCCAGCACTGCCAAGCTCCCACTGTTGTGCCCTTAACCCTCAGTTGCTCATTTGAATAAATGACATATTTATCGGCTCGGGATAAGAATGTCTGCCAAATGCTGTAATGTAATAAACATGTTAGTACGTGCAAATATAACTGTAAAATTACACAGTGGTATTGGCCATGAGGATGCAGTGCATTCTGTTAGTGAGGTTTGTCCAGTTTGGTATTTAGCAGGACTAACAACTCAGGGGAAGAAACTGTCTGGAAGTTCTGGTTTTCATGTTTGGATATGTTTGGATATGGCTGAATGATTTGGTTGGTAAAAGTGGTGAGCAGTGTGTGAGGGCTCGGAAACGATTTCGCCTGCTGTCTTCTTGCTTTCGGAAATGGTTGGTGAGGAGGTGTAAGTCACGGTCGATGGATGTTCTCTGCAGATCAAATGACGTGTTAGAGTTTGACCTTCTGAGACCAACTGAAGTCAAAGGCTAACCAGAGATAAGTTCACGTGGAATTGCACATGGTTCAAATAAGTTCAAACCGTGAAGCCAATACGCTAATGTTATAGTAAAGATAACGAGTCTTTATTGGTCACATATACATGACAGCAGAGTGAAATTCTTTTCTTCGTATACCCCAGCATGTTAGGAAGTTGGGGTCAGAGCGCAGGGTCAGCCATGATACAGCGCCCCCTGGAGCAGAGAGCGTTAAGGGCCTAGCTCAAGGGCCCAACAGTGGTAGCTTGGCAGTGCTGGGGCTTGAACCCCCGACCTTCTGATCAGTAACCCAGAGCCTTAACCGCCCAGGCACCACTGCCCCACATTTGATGATCAGTTGATCAGTTGATGATCAGTTAAAACAAGTGTGTTATATTTTGGTTGGAGATGAAACCTGTAGGAAGGTAGACCTCAAGGAAGAGGGTTGGTGACCACTGTTTTAGGCAATCACATGAGAGCTATCAGCTGAGGAAGGTGAAGGTCAGCATGATGCCCACGATTTTCTAGTGTCGTTGTGATTGACAGGGGAAAGAGAGTAATCCCGTCCCTCCCACCTAGACAGCACGGCCAATTACGCTTTCCAACGATTCGTCTGGAAATGCGACCTCGTCCCACCGACGCCGGTTCAGCAGGTAAAGCTCCAGCCGCGCTGAGCGGAGTGACAGGACACATAGAGACGTTTATTTCCCAGCCAGTAGAGTAGAGTAAGACGCAGGCGACTTCATCAGTCAGTCGGGACTCGGTGATGAGAGGAGACGCCGGTGTGACAGCCTCGTCAGCGCTCCATATTAAACGAGTTTAAACACCACACCGGGGCCCGGCGTTAATCTGAGGCCCATCGGATGACAGCCCGGATATCGGCCTTCCTCTCTCTCTCTCACACACGCACACACACATGCGCAGAGTTCGGAGGCCTGTCAGGCAGGTAATAGAAGAGTGCGGAGGAGATAAGAGAGTGATGGATTGGCTCCTCTTTCTCTGATTGGGATCCGGCCATGTAATACCACCTCATCTGCCGAGAAAACGAGAGCGAGAGACGGAGAGGGAAAAAACGTCGCTTGGAAGAGTGATCTGATTTTAATTAATAAAATCGTGGCAGCTGGTGGACAGCCATGTAGAATGGCTCAGTTATGTGCGTGTGTGTGCGTGTGTGCTTTAATTATTGTGCCCAGGCTTGCTGTGATGAAATCGAACTCATAAAGCGAGGACACCGAAACATGCCTGAAACATCGGCGAATTGACTTCCTCGAGCGTTTCTCTCCATGGAAACAAGACTGCAAAAGTGCTTCGTCTCGACAAAGACACAGCCAAAAGGTGACGCATGACCGCAGAAGGCCTCTGTGCGTGAGAGTCTCGTACACACACACACACACACACACACACACACCACTGTGAGCAGGACATGCACTTTATGTGAATGGCGGTCAGATGGAAAATGTGAAAATGATGCATAATTACAGAGGCTAGATGTAAGACACATAAAAAAAATAAAAAGTCAAATTTCCATTTCTGACTGCGATTAACCTTTCGCGTTCATGACACTCGTGTGTGTGTGTGTGTGTTTATAACTGCAGTGGTAAAATAAGGTGAAGAGCTCGTGGTTATGTGACGGCTGAGGCATGACCCGGGTCAGAGAGAGAGTGCTGATCTTTCACACTCCACCAGGGGGTCTGTTTGCAGAGACAGCCAGAGGTCACGTACAAACACACACACACACACACACTCACACACAAACATATGGAGAGAGCCTCCTCTCTCACTGAGCCAGTTTTACTCACGTCAATGTCGGCAATGCAGATTAGTCGCAGCTCCCGTCCAAGTCGCTTTAGATGAAAGCGTCTGCCAAAGAAATAAATGGAAACAGAATGATAGACGGCTTTACTTGACCTTAATGGTTTATCGATAGTGATTAGCTCAGCTCTTTTAGGGTTGCCTTAATTAACTCACTTAAAACCTCATTCATTTCTGCATTATGTACATATTTGTTCACTGTGGTCGCCCGGAGTTAATGTGTTTCTGTTACACGGCTGATAACTGACCGAGTTTCACCATCAACAAAACAGAGTGATAATAAACGGCACTAAGCGAAAGGAACGGTTTCTGGTTGTCCAAGATGGCCGCCTGTACAGAGCCGCCGCGCTGTCATCGGAAAATAATCAACGACGGGTTATGTTTTATTTGTTTGACTTCTCTTATACCACAGGAATTTGCCAGCGATTACAGTTTAACAATGACGTTATACTTTTTATCCGTTTTTAGTTATGTTTAAGGAGGCACGGTGGGTTAGTGCATTTGCCTCACACCTCCAGGGCTGGGGGGGGGTTGATTCCCGCCTCTGCCCTGTTTGCGTGGAGTTCACATGTTCTTCGCATGCTTTGTGGGTTTCCTCCTCCAGTCCAAAGACATGCATTGTAGGCTGATTGGCATCTCTAAATTGTTCATGGTGTGTGAATGAGTGTGTGTACGATCGTGCACTGCAATGAGCTGGCACCCCGTCCAGGGTGTCTCCTGCCTTGTGCCCCCTGAGTCCCCTGGGATAGACTCCAAGCTCCCCTGATTGCCCCTGATTGGATGGCTAGTTACATTTAATACTAAGGAACGTCCTCACACATCAGTGGGAACGTTCCAGTTCTCACTTGTGTTACAACAGCTGCAGTACAAACATTCATTCCCTCACCAGCCTCTCTTTATTCCTTTCTCTTGACGTTAATAAGACTTGTCATGACACTCGGCTCGTCCGATCCTAGATATTTCCAGACGTGATTTTGGTAAAAGGGACATTACCTTTTGCAGGCCCATTGCATCAGATGTGTCCAGGGAAAAGAAACAAGCTGGAGGAAATGCACCGAGTGCATTCACTCGTTTACTCACCCACACGCACAGACGCGTCCGTTGCCGATTTCAGTACCCGAGTCGCGTTTGCCGCGTAAAATAACGAGCGCAGATCGACAGAAGGAGGCGAAACACGGTCCCAATCCGAATCGTTGATTTGATTAACGCCCTCGACTCCGCCGATCTGCTCCTATTTTTGGTTTTAGGACTTGAATAAGCGCAGTGGAGCGAGCACTCCAATTAGGGCTTCTAAAGCCATAAACACAGCATTTCACTGCAGCCCAAATGCTAATGGGCACAATTAGTACTTTTATGTAAGAAAGACTGAGCCTGTCTTAAGCATCAGCCTCAGACTGCGCTGTTGCTCAGCGGTGGGCCGTTTAAGGCCTCGTTTTCCTCGTAATTGTTGTAGTTCCCACTTCCTTTCTTCAGCTTCCCTTCGCCCGGTTTAAATTCAGCAGAAATCGTTCCTCCACGATTCTCTCGGTGTTTCGCCACAGTCGAGGCTGCTGGAGATTAGTGAGAGCTCCAAGGCTGGCTTCATTTTCTCTAGAAACACAGACAGACAAACTCTCTCTCACACACATACACACACACACACACACACACATACAGAGACTCCTATTCCATGCTGCAGCAAGACATACAGTATAGGCAGAATAATTAACTTTCATGATAACAGTTAGATAGGGGGAGAGAGAGGGGTGGGTGGGGGTGGTGGGGGGTTGAGTATGGGCTAAAGGAGGAGTCTTACAAGATGTTAAATATGCTTTTCATTTCACTCGCATATCATGACGGAACGAGAGCTCACACTGTGTTTACAGAGCAAGAGATGATCGTAGGGATGGTGTCTGTGTGTGTGTGTGTGTGTGTGTGTGTGTGTGTCCATATACTTCTTCAAACAAGGCTTTAAAAAGAGCGAGACACTAAATGAGGCGATGTAATAAAACAGACATTTTCAAACATTGTCAAAATTGCGCGCGGTCTGAAATCGATCCAGCGTCTCGTCTCGAGCGCTTTTAGGTAATAACACGAAACCAGCTAGCATAGCACACTGCGTGCGCCTGGAGTCGTGTCATATTCCCCCGGCGCTAACGCCGGGCCCTAGCAATGTCCTAAAAATGATGCTCTTAAATGGGAAGCAACGGAGCGTCTCGGGTCACGATCCTCCTCGAGCACGCACACACACACACACACACACACTCGCACAGTCTTCATCAAACCCTGCTGCCTAAACGCAGCTCAGATGCTAACCGCTTACTGAAACGGAACCCTTCGTGCTTAATAAAAGCAGGGTTTTGTTGATTTTATGGCACAGCGCTACGGTTGATTAAAACACAACCACTGTATCATTTTATCCACACTGTTACTAATATTTATACAGCATATCCACAGTGGATTATATTATCGGCTCGGTTTTTTACAGTAGATGTGCTACTACAGTACGTTTTGGCATCCGGTGTGGCACTCCACCGGTGAAATGAATGACAGCTGTCATTTTCACACCTGGGTCGGATACTCGTGTTACGACAACTCGAGTGCGCACTCGGGACCGATTATGGGATAGTTTGGGAAGAGTTCCTGAATCGATTGCGCAACGTCCCCTTTGTGCACACAGCTTTAGAACGCATGCGTTATTCATGTCCATCTATTGGCTTTTTATTCTTTTCACTTGAGGCAAAACTCAAGCAGCAAATAAACAGTGCGTTTTCGCTTTTGTTGTTGTTTTTTTTTTTTTTTTTGTACGGAAGGCGTGTCGTAATAGTAGGCGTTCTCGCGTGAGGAGATTTTTTGCCACGCTGGCTGGTACGAGACGTGCGTCTTTTTTAGCGATGCTGTCAGCGCAAGCGCTCAAACCACAAAGGTGAGCTAATTACAGAGCTCAAATCCTAGGAAAGTCTAGTTTTATATATCAGTAAGCGATATATAAAGGTTCGGCCATGACGAACCTTTCCCGGCCATCGCGAACCTTGAACCAGGAAGTAACGTTTACATTGATGGCATTTGAGAGATGGACTTATACAGAGCAACGTACATTTATCTCATGTTATATAACTGAGCAGTTGAGGGTCGATCTATCGAGAGCATCATCGCGTCGTACGTTCGCGTCGCTTAATCGCGTTCAGTGTGCAAAGGCCCTTTAATCACTGCGCTACCATGGCAACATGACAAGCTGAACCGATCTGGTTACCCGGTGAGCAGCACTGAGACTGAAGAGCTTCCACGCCCGATGTGGAACGCACCACAAGAGGACCAAGGATCAGTTCTTTGGGCCACCCCTAGGCTCGAAAACATCTTTCACACGTCACCAAACTCTCAGGGCGAACGCCCCAGAGTCTGGTAATGAACACAACTGAATACCAACAATGCCACAACCATCCATAAGCTCCAAAGGAGAACGCTGTCTTTGGCCTCCATCTCTTATTCATCAGCTAGCAAATCTCTGGCATCTGCGAGCTCCGAGCATTTTTAGCCGTCCGATGATCTCCCGTGAAGACATTGGTGTATCTCACGGAAAATTCTCATGGGAGTTCACTACGGAAACTCCTTGCAACCTCACGAGCCTCATGGCTTCCCCCAGGAGATGTTTCCGAAATCTCAGGGTATGTACGAGACGGCATGAACACCCATGATTGTCACACTTAGCCTGGCACTGAAAAAAAAATCCAGAATGCCGCTGGGATTCACACTGGCACACATGGCTCCCCTATAAAACTCCCATAAAGATTCCCATAATCACCACGCGTACATTATAACATCCTTATGAGGCTCTCACTGCTCCCCATAAAGATTCAACAGAACCCAATAAAATCAGACCACACTCTCATAAAGAACCAACTGAAGTGTGAGATAACGATAACGGTCAGAAGGTGCTGATTCATTTTCTGTATCCACACGGCGATGATGTATTGTCGACTGCGAGGCATTTCACAGGTCTATATTAATGCTTCCGTTCTAATACGTTAACGTTTCTATAGCAACGCCTCATTCACAGCCAGACTCTGTGCATTATTTAAGCCTAATATCTAACAGGTTTTTTTTTTTTTACAAAAGACTCGTTATTTACTGTATCTACCATACAAGTATTAATTATATGCCGTAAATTGGGATGTCTTCTGTTAGGAGACGTTTATTTAACATCGATGGAAGGAGTCACCAGTGTCAGAGGTAAAGCTGTAACTTTGTTTTCAGCATGTTCAGGTTTTATTTGATCAGGAAAGAGCAGGCTGGTGAGGTGATGAATGTTTATAGCTGCTATAACGTAAGTGAGAACTTGAACAACATTAAATGTAACCATAAATGGATAAAACGAATGACGTTTCTTTTTGGCAAATTGGTGCCGGACATTATAACAGTAACTCTGCTTCGTTGATTAATTTCCTGTAACAGCACACCCCATAGTGCTATTCCTTACATATAAAGATAACATGGGATCCTAGATGTACATGGGAACTCCAGTGGAATTTTCCCTAAGCGTGCGTTAGACCTCTGATGTGTGGCGTGATCGAGAGAAACGAGCTACGCTAACCTGCTCTGATTCTTAATCGCTAGTGGGCAGTCCATGAGCCAATCACTGCATAGAGGGCGGAGCTTATATTATTGCACCTTGTTCCTCACTAACTAGTTCAACTGAATGAGTACACCGACTAGCCTTATTTATTTAAAAAAAAAAAAAAAGACAATACAGATCCTCAGTTGATATTCTTACGGATACGGACATCAGTAGGCTCTTCTAGCCGATACTGAGCGTCACTGAAAGTGAAGATGATCCGAGTTATCGATCCAGAAAGCAACAGCCCGTAGTTAATGCGAGAGTAAGGCTGGCTACACCTTTTCCCAATCGATATGCTATGTCAATAGGTTGTGTGTGAAATAGGTGTTAGGCTTTCCCTTTACTGACCGGTAGCTGTCGTTCGACAGGGGACACTTAGCTAGTGGCTAGGAATGGTGATGACTGAATTTGGGATGTACTAACAGACCTATTTTTCAGGCCAGCGGTCACACTGTAGTTTCTCATTTTCTTTCTGAGGCTGGGTCGATATCTCGCCGGTAGCTCGTTTGAGTTCGCGGTATATACAAACGTAACCGGCTCAACCAAAACATCGGCGATGTAATCAGTCCATACGGGATTTCGTGGATTTTTTTTTGTGTGTGATTGTTGCGCCTAAAAATGCTTGATTTTTCTACGGATTTTTTTTCTCTCCAAAATTTGACGCGACTTGCGGAGTTTTTCGTTCTTTCGTTTCGGAAATCTACTTGAACTGCGGAAATCGCAAATCCCACGGAACGGTTTTGCACGCTCTTTCGACTTTTTTGTTGGTAAATAGCTGTACTCACGTCCGATGCACGTGAATTAAAGAGCGTCTTGGCTGAACGTGCGTTGTGACGACGTCACGTGACGCACCTTGGCCCAAATCTGCATAAAATCTGTGCTAATTTTGAAAAAATTGCAAGTTCCTCAGAATATTGCGGCGTTTCCTCGATTTTGCGTTCATTTCTGCGATGGCGAAATCACAGAATCCTGGAGGGACTGTATGACGGTCAAATCCTGTGTTTGGAGCTGTAATGTGAAATGTAGCAACCTTGTTGGGTTCGTAAAATAATATCATCTGCCTGGTCCATCAGATTCACAGTAGCTTCCAAAAATCCAATACACACCAAGTTACACGATCTTCGTAAAGCGCTTTGTAAAACTGCTACCAGGCGCCAATGACCCTTTTATTTCATCTCATGTGCTTTTCCACTTAATTCCCACTTATTCCTGTTATACATTTACGAACTCAAATTTACAACTGTAGCTAAGCTAAGAAAAACATGGTACACCCAATCTACCTTCTCATTTCTTTGGTTCTTTCTTGCTTTCTTTCCATATTTTCATGGAAGGTTATTTGTTAAGGACCTAGAAAGCCCATGTGTGATTAGTTACTTGACTACAAAGCCAAAGAAAACTGTATTTTGTACCGTGTACTATAAATAATGCTCTCTGATGTGCTTTGAGTGTTTCCAGACTGGACAAATAAGCTGTAATTGAAACACTGTCTATCATTTCTTTGTCTCCAAGTCAGCAAACAGTGTTAATAGGAGATGATGTGCACTCTGTTTTCTTGATGTTGCTAATTGGGACGGATGCACTTCAATGGCTCATTTCTTCTCCTTCTCTCTCTCTTGCTCTCTCTCTCCGTTTTATTTCCTTTGCTTTGCCTGCTTCATTCTTGTTAATGGCTTACTGGCTCATTGATGTCCCAGATGTTTTTTTTTTTTTCCTTCTTCCTTCTCCTTGTAATGAAATATCAAAGTTTTATTCCTATAGCATATTGCGTACAGGTTTGCACTTCAGAGCGGTTTTCAGAGCAAATACACTGTTCAAAACATATGATCGATGGCCGTGAAGACCACAGAGACTAATGCACGTAAAACCGCGGACATACACATAGCATTAGATGATATACGGTGAAAAGCATGAAACGCTGTACTATAGCGCCACCATGAGGTCAATCGGACTCATCTCTCTTGTCTGAGTAGCAGGAGTGAGTACTACCTACCTACCAAATTTCATGTCTGTAACATCTACGGTTTGGCCATAGTTCTAATTAAAACAATAGGGGTCCAAGCACGTACTCCGGTTTCCTCCCCCAGTCAAGAGACATGCATGGTAGGCTGATTGGCGTGTCTAAAGTATCCGTAGTGTATGAATGGGTGTGTGAATCTGTGTGTGATTGTGCCCTGCGATGGATTGGCACCCTGTCCAGGGTGTACCCCGCCTTGTGCCCGATGCTCCCTGGGATAGTCTCCACGTTCCCCCGCGATCCTGAAAAGGAGTAAGCGGTTGAAGATGGATGGATGGATGGATGGATGGATGAATGGGGTCCAAGCACTTCATGCTTGGCCCCCTTATAGCAATGGAACAGGGACATGATGCATGTGGACATTTTGTTTATTTACAACACTTCGAACCATTTACTAGGATTACCGTAGGCTTGCTGATGTGACGTCTGATTAAAGAAGCAGTCTGTAATGTTTTACATCTAGCCTCTGAGGTAAACGCAATGTCAAATGCAAAGAGAAAACAGAATCTTTGAGATGTTATAATTGTGTCCTTTATTATATACCGCATACTACCCCTCATAGTTTGTTATAAGTCATGTGACCTTCACCTACAGTATGAGTCAGATCCACTTGTGGGCGGAGTTCCCTCAGAATTACATTTGACCGCTTTAATTTTTTTTAAAAGTTACTGTAACCCAAAATGTGTTCACTTTTAGTGCCTAAAGCCAAAAATGGTATGACTACGACACTTGATTAGCCTAGATTAAAGGCTAATAACTGGCTAACTAGCATAAATAACCATTTTTCTCTTCTGTATCACATATCAGGAAGCCACAGCGAAGGTAAAAAGCTTTTTCATAAGAAAAAATGATGAAGAAAAACTTTAATATCAAATGTACTATAGACTTGATTTTGGTAGGTGTTTTATATATAATAGCAATAATTTATGCGTAATTCACAGTCGAGCCAGTGACCGCGTTGCATTGTGGGATACGGTACACCATCACTCTGTCTCTTTTCATGTAGTTCACATACCGTGTAAGACATGCTGTTTTTGGGCGGGGTTTAATATGACAAGCACTCCCACCTACCACCCCTTCCCCCAACATCCTACCCCACCACCTCGGCTACAAGATCTGTTCCAAGGGGCGGGGCTAATTTCAGGCCCAGAAAAGTAGAAATGAAGCAAATTATTCCGATCGTTTGTGTAGTAAGAGATCTGTGAAATGATTCGATGATTGCAAGGTCTGGATGTTAAATTGAAAAGAAAGTACAAACTGCAGCTTTAAGAGCAGAAATATTATTCCCGGTTAATTCATATAATTTATAGGCAGCGCTGACATTTCACTTTTTTTTTTTATATAACGCTGATACACTGCGCATCAATCGTGGCAGTCGGACGCCACAAAACGAACCGCCTCTGACGATTTCTGATTATTCGTGCTGATAATTACAATCATCAGAACCCGTGTGGAGACTTCTGTGTGTGTGTGTGTGTGTGTGTGTGTGTGTGTGTGTGTGTGGAGGGCCGAGGCAGTGCAGGTTGGATTATGGGAACTGTACCTGAGGGTGGAGGTGGCGTTGCTGCTCATTTGACGTAAAACGGCCCTAATTTGGGGGGTGATTGATGGTTTAATATTGCTGCCTGGAACCTTGCTGCCCCCACCCACCCAGTAAAGCTGCAGGCAGGCATGAAGCTACGGTGTAGCGAGAGTGTGTGTGTGTGTGTGAGTGTGCTGTCACTATCTATTTTATTGTAAAAGTGAGACAGAAAAACTAGCAGAGGATATTAAACCAAGTCTCAGAGAGAGAGAGAGAGAGAGAGAGAGAGAGAGAGAGAGAGAGAGAGGGGAAAAGAAAGAGAGACAATATAAGCTAGCGTATCTTTGATTCTGTGTGGTGTGTAGTTGTGTATCTGTGTGTGTGTGTGTGTGTGTGTGCGTGTGTGAAGTCTGTGCATGTATTCTGGCTTAAATACTAACTCCATTAGGCATATGCTCACATTTGCACCGTGTGCATTTGTGTGTGTGTGTGTGTGTGTGTGTTATTATTTTTTTCCCCGAGCAGTGAAATCCAAATCTACTGACTTTGATCCGAGGTCACGCACGGCCGCTACGGCCATATCGTTAGCTACCTTATGATTTCAGCATATTTTTTTCCCCCTCCCCCCGATACTAAATAACACGTTCTCGCTTTTTTCCCCTCCCTTTCCATTGCCGTTTACTCATCTGTTCGGCCGTGCTGTGTTTTCACCTCGTATCACCCCGAGTCCCGCTCTTCAAGCGACTCTTAAATCACGGAAATCCTTTTTAAAAATCGCGCAGGGACTGCTGGAATTTTTTGGTACGTACAGCGGGGTCTGAAAGTCTGAGGCCTCCGGTGAGAATGCTCCTATTTGTTGTTGTTTTTAAAAAAAAAAAAAAAATTTAAATTCATACAAAATTCTTCATTAGTTTATATCCTCAGCCACAACTTGAGCGAAAAGTGGAATCGTAGAAATATCCACGTGAATTATTATTATTTTTTTGGTTGTTTTTTAAAAAAAAGATTATTTTTAGTGTTTTTTTTTTGTGTGTGTGTGTGTGTGTGTGTGTGTAAAAACCTGACGATCTGTGTCAGATCAAACACGTGATCACGTGCTTCGACAGAAGGGAAAAGACTCGAGGAAAATCCGAGCTTTCGTGCGAAGGAGTCGACATGGTCCGTATTACAAATTCTCTCACGTTTGAATCTAGTGACCTGTAGAGCCGGATCTGCTCGATTGAATCTTCAAGCTGTCGAGCGTTCCCTTTTATTTGTTTCAAGTGAAGAAAGAAAGAAAAGAAAAAAGAAAAAATCCCAGATTTTCAAAGTGAGTCTCAGACTTTTGAGACTCGCCGTATATACATTACTTTACACACGACGATGTTTAATCCGGGGTCGATTTATTCAAATAAAATAAAATAAAATATAATAAAATATGAGGGGATGGTACGGCAGGTTCAAAAATGACAGAGGAGTTGATGTTATAGCTAAATTTTTGTATTCTTTTTTTTTCTTTTTTTTCTGCAGACCAAACAAAAAAAAAGAAAGAAATAAAACAATATAATTGAAAAAAATAAAAATCTATATACATATATATATATATATATATATATATATATATATATATATATATATATATATATATATACTGTATATACACGTTACATTACATTAACGTTACATTGATTATCAGGATTTTCCCCTAAATATTCTGGTCCAAATCTAAATGACTCAGTTAGTCAGGAAGCTAGCTATAATGTACCAGCCTAATAAATGTGGTCATTTATTTTCATTTAAAAATCGAAGGCTATCCTATTGTTCAAATGAGCCCTTTAAAAAATATATATATATATATACTGAGTCTGAAATGTCTGAGAACTGCTTACAGTGCAGCAAGATAAATAAAGAAGGTAGAAGTCGGTCACGTGTTAACGGCAGTAGCTACAGCTTAATGTTCACAAGCAAACATGTGGGCGTGGCCAGTCTTTATTTTGGAAAAGATTTGTTGTTTTGGATGTAGAAGTGTTTACATTTAATATAATATAATATAATATAATATAAAGAGAGTTGTCGGTAATGTTTTTGTGTTAGGATTGCTTTTATTATATTGATACTGTTTTAGTTTCATATATTAAGTAATGTTTGTGGTAAAAGTGATCCTTTTTATTTAACGGGTTAAAAGTGCTGCATTTTCAGCTACGTGTTTTTTCTGTATTTTTAAGTGGGAAAAAAAAAAATGACTTCAAAAGACAGATATCAAAAGGGTATCGGTGATCAGGTTGTACTCAGGGTTTCAGTATTGGAATGCAGACGAGGCGCCGCTGTGGTCCGATGACATACCTTGAACCGGTTTTAAATGTACGTCTCGTTGAGCTTCTCTGCTGTCGGAAGGTACGAAAGACACGTGCTCATGAGGGGAACGGTGCAGCGACGGACTAAATGTACTGATTCATATCTCTCTGAGATTTGTGAATGTGTGAATAGAGCATAAATATATGTGTGTCACGTGACCGTTCGTGCACGCTGGGCATGCGCGTACAAGTGTAAACAGGAAGTTGGTTGTTGCTAGGCACCGGCGGGCACAACAAACCATGTAGGGCTTACGCCACTCGAAATGAGATTTGTTGGCGATCGGTCAAATCGTAGCTCGCCTCGTGCGCATGTACGCAGCTGCAGTATTATACAATACAGAAACGAACTGCACAACGGCGGCTAAGGGTGCCGACAAAGCCGGCAAAGCTCGCGGTTCAGTCTCCGTGTTGGTAGCATGACAGTCATACTGTAGGGGCTTGACGAGTCAGGGAAGGATACGCAATGATCCAGAAGACCCGATCGAGGGGCGGATGTGGGCGGAGCCGTGCCTTCGTTTCCAAAACCTTTTGGTCTGTTTACACTGAAACACGCGCCCGGAGTTTTCACACTAAAACGGGGTCTTCGGCATTTCTGTTTTCCGAGAGTTGAAAACGCCCGAGTAGTGTAGATGGCAGGCGTAACCGTAGCAACAGTTGTGCGTTTTAAAACGAAAACGCGCCAGTGTAAACACGGCCGAAGGCGCGTATGAGTCAGGTCGCGTCATGTTTCCCGAAAACCACAAAACCTCGTCCGTCCTGAAGGTGTCTGAAAACTTAGTTACCTCTGATTTTTACAAAGCGCTGACACTGGAGACTCCTTCCATGAAGGTTACGAGAAAACTTCACCGCATCAACGATTGCACATGTTTTTGAATCCGTTTTTTTTTATTATTTATTTTTTTTTAATGTTGTGTCCGAGTGTAAGTGTGTGTGTGTGTGTGTGTGTGTGTGTGTGTGTGTGTGTGTGTGTGTGAGCGTACAGCTGACTAAATCCTAATTTATCTCTTCGACCTGTGAGCACATTGGCTCTTTTTTTTTCCTCACAGATGTCAATAAATTGTTTTGGAAATGCTCTAGAATCCATTTCACTCTGGCAAAACTCTCTCTTGGTCACTTCCCCTTAAACCCACACAAAGCAGGTGGTTGGTTATCTAACCAGCCGGTCTAGGATTATGATAAGTCAGCCTAATGAGTACGAAACGATCATTACATTTCAAGACGGTCCAACGTTCCCAACAGAAATGTACCGTTTTATTAACTCGCACCAGTTTCCACCGGCTTTACTTCGCCGCTTCTGAAGATTACAGATAATGGAGAGATAAAATGGCGTCACATAACGACTTTAATGCAAAGGGGGGAAAAAAAAGTGATGGTGTATATATAGGGGCATCATTTTTCCATTTAAAAAAAAAAAAAAAAAATTATTTTCACATTTCAGCTCAGATCAAGTCCTAGAGCAGGATAAGGATTAGCGAGGACGTTCTGGTCTACTTACATACAGATTTCAACGATTGGTTGCCATAGTAACAATGAAGGCGCGTATAGGGGCAGGTAGAACTCCCAACATGGTGATTTCTGGACATCATTCAGTTTTTGATGCGAACGTATAGTATGCAATACAGTGACCAAAAAAAAAAAAAAAAAAACAATAAAAAAGAGGGTACACGCTATATTCGTTGCTACGGTTACCGAAGCTTCTTGTGAATTGAGTCTGAATCCCTCATCGTCAAAAAAAACAAAAAAAAAAACATACTGGGTATGAGCTGTTATTTCCAATCACCTAGCATCATGTGTAAATATTTTTTTTTTCTGAATTGCATTGTATCAGATTCAGTGGTATTATCAAATATCGAATTTGGTGTACCCCACCTTAACTCCCAGGCTTACCCCACCAGGGTGTACCCCACCTTAACCCTTTACTGCATGGTCACATGGCAACAATGAATTTACATCCATTTTATTAATAGGCAATAATACAAAACTACTATGTTGTACTATGTAACTGGAAAAAAGGAGGCTTTAACTCTGACATAACAACAACAACAACAAAAATGCCATGTCATATAACCAGAAAGTGTTTTTTTTTTGTTTGTTTTTTTTGCACTTCCTTTTCTACAATCCCATGGCATGGTGTCATCATCACATTCATCACATTAATCAACGAGGCAAAATTTGTGGTGGTTTAGCGGTCAGCACGTCCGCCTCACACGTCCAGGGTCGGGGGTTCGATTCCCACCGTGGCCCTGTGTGTGTGTGTGCGGAGTTTGCGTGTTCTCCCCGTGCTGCGGGGGTTTCCTCCGGGTACTCCGGTTTCCTCCCCCAGTCCAAACACATGCACGGTAGTCTGATCGGCGTGTCTAAAGTGTCCGTAGTGTATGAATCTGTGTGTGAGTGCGTATGTGATCGTGCCCTGCGATGGATTGGCACCCCGTCCAGGGTGTACCCCGCCTCGTGCCCCATGCTCCCTGGGATAGGCTCCAGATTCCCCTGAAAAGGATAAGCGGTATAGAAGATGGACGGACGGACGGACGGATGAATTCCTTATAAAGAAAAAGATTAAAAAAATTTTAAAAAAGTAAATCCAACCACATCCACACCCAACCGTGATTCCTTTCTAGAAGACTGTTGCCATACAGCAACACCTTACCGACTACCCCCTCCAAAAAAGTTTCTTTTCCCCTCCATTTAAAAAAAATATTTTATTATTACTTGAACTAAATCAACATTTTTTTCCCCCATATGTAAATCGAATAATGCGTGCGGTAGAGGGTTAAGAATCGTGCGGACGGCTGCGGGTCACAGCTCTACTCTCTATGAACAGGCGCTGCAGAGATTTTATCAATAGCAAAGTCATCAAAAAGTCTCTCTTCGTCCTCTGTTCCGCCCTCCCTCCCTCCCTCCCTCCCTCCCTCTTTGCTCGCTCTTTTCCAAATAGTTGTTGCACTAATATATTTTTAATGTCTGCGCCAGGCAGCCCGACGTCTCTAATTTGTTTTTCTATAAGCCGTTGGCTTGTGCGCACCGAGCACATCAAAGCTGCAAAAAATAGCGATTCCCATTAAGCGTGCTTTCCTTCTCATTTACCTCAGCGCGCGCTCACCAGGCGGTCTGTCCACGTCCAGAGCCGTTCCTCCTCAACAAAGCGCTTCTGCGAGGAGGAGAGGCTCGAAACGGTTCACATTCAGGAAACACACACACACACACACACACACATACGCACAACATCCAACAGGCGCAGAGTTAACTTCGCTTTACGCACAGCAGGAGCCGGAAAGTGAAGGAATGAAAATAAAAATAAATAAAGCGACGAGGAAGAGGAGGAGAACGCTGAAATGGTTAGAAAGCCGTGCGTTCCCAAACAGAATTAATGAACAGTGATGCCCCAAAGTACCTCATTTAATCAAAACTACGAGGTCGGGAAAAGCTTGTGTTTGATAGCTGGGGTGATTTGTGCGCGTTTCCACGAACAGACTTTTCATTCAGGACGTAAAAAAAAATTCAACAATTCGACCCCTTGTTTTGCGTCTTTTTTTTTTTTTCCTCACTTGAAAGAAAGCACTTAACCTTCAGATAATGCCTCGTTCTCACCTCAGGCTGTCAGATCCGATGCTGTATGAGCTCTTTATCCAACACCGGCGCATTTTTACAGCATGAACAGCGTTTATTAGCTCGTTTCACCTGAGTTATTTTCTGCTGAGAGTGTATATAAAAGGTATAAAAACCAAACGAATCCCTGTCTGTTGTGTTTTACTTTAAATGTCTTTGTGTGTGTGTGTGTGTGTGTGTGTGTGTGTGTGTGTGTGTGTGAAACTCAGAATAGGCTACATCACCGTATATCACTGTTAGATATTACACTGGCATTGACGACACGACGCGATACCTTAAACACCCGACACGACGCGATACCTTAAACACCCGACACGACGCGATACCTTAAACACCCGACACGACGCGGTACCTTAAACACCCGACACGACGCGATACCTTAAACACCCGACACGCCGCGATACATTAAACACCCGACACGCCGCGGTACCTTAAACACCCGACACGACGCGGTACCTTAAACACCTGACACGACGCGGTACCTTAAACACCCGACACGCCGCGATACCTTAAACACCCGACACGACGCGATACCTTAAACACCCGACACGACGCGATACATTAAACACCCGACACGCCGCGGTACCTTAAACACCCGACACGCCGCGATACATTAAACACCCGACACGACAAGATACCTTAAACACCCGACACGACACGATACCTTAAACACCCGACACGCCGCGGTACCTTAAACACCCGACACGCCACGATACCTTAAACACCCGACACGACGCGATACCTTAAACACCCGACACGACGCGATACATTAAACACCCGACACGCCGCGGTACCTTAAACACCCGACACGCCGCGATACCTTAAACACCCGACACGACGCGATACATTAAACACCCGACACGACAGGATACCTTAAACACCCGACACGCCGCGGTACCTTAAACACCCGACACGCCGCGATACCTTAAACACCCGACACGACAGGATACCTTAAACACCCGACACGCCGCGGTACCTTAAACACCCGACACGCCGCGATACCTTAAACACCCGACACGACAGGATACCTTAAACACCCGACACGCCGCGATACCTTAAACACCCGACACGCCGCGATACCTTAAACACCCGACACGACGCGATACATTAAACACCCGACACGACAGGATACCTTAAACACCCGACACGCCGCGGTACCTTAAACACCCGACACGACGCGGTACCTTAAACACCCGACACGCCGCGGTACCTTAAACACCCGACACGACGCGGTACCTTAAACACCCGACACGCCGCGATACCTTAAACACCCGACACGACAGGATACCTTAAACACCCGACACGCCGCGATACCTTAAACACCCGACACGCCGCGGTACCTTAAACACCCGACACGCCGCGGTACCTTAAACACCCGACACGCCGCGATACCTTAAACACCCGACACGACGCGGTACCTTAAACACCCGACACGCCGCGGTACCTTAAACACCCGACACGCCGCGGTACCTTAAACACCCGACACGCCGCGATACCTTAAACACCCGACACGCCGCGATACCTTAAACACCCGACATGCCGCGATACCTTAAACACCCGACACGACGCGGTACCTTAAACACCCGACACGCCGCGGTACCTTAAACACCCGACACGACGCGGTACCTTAAACACCCGACACGCCACGATACCTTAAACACCCGACACGACGCGGTACCTTAAACACCCGACACGCCACGATACCTTAAACACCCGACACGCCACGATACCTTAAACACCCGACACGCCACGATACCTTAAACACCCGACACGACGCGGTACCTTAAACACCCGTGGTGACACAAGGAGGACCTACGCAATATTATAAATATATATATAGAGAGAAATAAAGACATGGTGGTATAGGAACGACTTTTTATAGCTGCTATTAACATGAAATGTAACTTTAAACAGATAAAATGTTTATTTAGTTAACGTAATGTCATAAAAGCTGCGGTATAAGAGGAATAAACCGCGTCAGGACATGCTGTTATAATAAAGTGTTGATTATTTCTCTGTAACAGCACCACGCAGGGTGTTTTATTCCGTCCTACCTACACAGCGTTAACCACGAGACCAACTTGTAGCTAGCTAACGTTAGCTAAACGCTAAAAGATCTGCCGTTTGTGTAGGGAGGCGTAAACACAGCTCGCGTCGAAGTGTTAAAGAGATCGCTAGCGTTAACGTTAGCTGTGCTTCTCGCAGGTCGATCTTTACATGATTACACCTTCTCTCTCTCTCTGTCTCTCTCTCTTTCACACACAAACACAGCACTGGTGTTCTCATGTCAGCGGCAGATCTCTGACCCTTGTAATTACCCACAATTCTACTCTATAGAACCTACTACAGCTTAACTAATGGTTCACCTTTGCACGGAGTCAGCGTGCTCAGAGTGTTCGCCGCTCCGAGGCACCGAGACGCTGTTATTTCAGCTCAGAGGTGAGCGGATTGCCAACGGAAACCTGCAGAGACTGTTCGAGCGGTGGTGAGCGAGGAGGAGGGGAGATATATTAAAAAGAAAAGCTAATGTGAATCACAAGGCGCCGCGGCAGAACATGTTATTCTCAGCCACTTCGTGTTGCTGTGGTAACTACTTAAGAATCGCTAGGACGGTAATGGACGCACAGATGGATGTCTGAGCGTGTGTGTGTCTCTTTATGCGGAGCGAGTTTTGACCTTAACGCCAGGTCCCCACGTGTTAAACTGCTTTTTTTTTTATTTCTAAAAAAAGAAACCTTCTACAGCTTTTACTTAAAGAGAGAAAAAAAAAAAAAAAGAGGCAAAATCGCACGTGAGTAATGTGTCACGTGGGAAAAATGTGCCCTGTAATCGCACATCCGTACGAATTCATTCACATTACTTTTACATTTATGGCATTTGGCAGACGCCCTTGTAAGCCGCCGTGCGTCCCAAACGAACGCGTGAAATAAATGAACGATGAGAAAAGATCACACGCCGTAAATGAAACACACGTGACTCGTACATGGAAAAAACCGAACCTGTGAAAATAAATGTGTAAAAATCACACGTGGGGGAAAAAAAAAAAAATACAAGGACGTCGTTTTTTTTTGTTTTGTTTGTTTGTTGTTTGTTTGTTTCAAAATGTAAGAAATAAACATGTACAAAAATACAAGCACGTGGACTACGGGACGTGAAAAATGAACACGTGAGGAAAAGAAAAGGAAAAACACACCCTACTTGTGAAAAATCAACGCGACAAATGCACCACGGTTGCAAAAATGATATCGACCGTATAAAAGATGGCGAGAATTGAAAATAAATTAATAATACCGCATGTGAAAAGTCGACACGTGAGAAATGTGTGAAACGCAACACGTGGCGTGTGTAAACCGCAAACACACACGTGAAATTCACGTGTGAAAGATTTCTGTAAGGGTATAGGGGTTTTGTGCGGCATTGTGTAGCAACACCCGAGTCAATATGTGTGTGTTATGTGCGTGTGTGTGTTTGTGTGTGTGTGTGTGTGTGTGTGTGTGTGTGTGTGTGTGTGGTTTTACACCAAATCGAGGCACTGTATTCCACCCAACAGGGATTTTGACAGGTCAATCTGAAAAACAACAACAACAACAAAACACAGTGAATAGATGAGCACTGAGACACACCGGGCGATGTAATAGTGAAAGGGGAAAAGGGGAGCTGAAAAAGGAAAGAAGGATGAGAGAAAGAGAGAGAGAGAGAGAGAGAGAGAGAGAGAGGGGGCTTGTGGCGTGTATATATGGATTGTTACGGGGGTGGTGGGTATTAAGCCATCTTCGTGATGTGCGATGAATGAGCTCTATTAATGAAAAGTACGAAAGTGCAGGCGCTGTGTAGAAAACAATCCCACCACACACACACACACACACACACACACACACACACACACACTCTCTCTCTCTCCCACTCTCTGCAGGCTCGTATCATTACCCATCATTACACCCCCCATTTGGCAGCGGCCGGCTGTATCGATCTCACGGGCGATAGCTCACGCTCACTCCTGCCCCGTACATTTATCTCTATAGCACACCTCGCCTGACCACAGCACGCACACACACACACACACACACTTCATACACACCTGTACTCATTTTCACAGTGTCTCGCTCACGCCCTCTCATCGATCAAGGCGTATGTTTGTTCAGTTGGTATTGCACAAAGGGGCGGAGACATGCTGACGCATTGACCAATCAAATCAGCTCCCCTCATTCTCTTTAATTAATCATTCATTTACATTTGCACGGACTCTTCAGAAACATCTGCATTAACTGCTTTTCAAAGACAGACAGCTGTACGCGTCGCGTCTTTACTAAACGTATCGTTTACTCGCAGCGTTCGAGAGGTCGGCGTTCACGTACGCGAGATTAAGATCACGTCGGTTTATTGTTTTTTTTTTTTTGTTTTTTTTTATGACAATGTCGCCATTTGAAAAAGGAAACTCAAGTGCTGGGTCGAAACGTCAGTTCTGACCACGCCGAAACAGCGTATAGCTGTACTAAGTTAAATATACAGCGGGGGGGGGGGGATAAGTATTGGACGCGTCAACATTTTTATTCAGTAAATATATTTCCAGTGAGGCTTTTCACATGAACTTTGCACCAGACTTCGGTATTGACTCAAGAAATCCGGAAATATAAAGAATTCACAGCATTAACGTCCATAAATAAAGTCATGTGTAATAAAGTGGAATGACACGGGAAAAAAGTACTGAACACGCTAAATGAAATGTATTTAATACTTAGTGGAGAAGCTTTTGTTTGTAACGACGGCTTCAAGACGCTTCCTGTGTGAAGAAATGAATGTTCCTCAGTATTCAGGCGTGGTTTTGATCCGTTCTTCTAAACGTATCGTCTTTAAATCTTGTTCGGTTGGATCCGAGTCAGGTGATTGGCTGGGCCGTTCTAACGCCTCGATTTATTTCTCTGGAACCAATGGAGAGTTTCCTTTGCTGTATGTTTTGGATCGTTGTCCTGCTGGAAGCTCCACCCACGTCTCATCTTCATCATCCTGGTGGATGGGAGCAGATTCTTCTCAAGAATCTCCCGGTAAAGGGCTCCACTCATCGTTCCTTCAATGATATGAAGTCTGTGTCTTTAAGCCTTTGAAGCGTTCGTATCATTCCACTTTACTGGACGTTAATGCTGTGAATTCTTTATATTTCCGGATTTCTTGAGTCAATACCGAAGTCTGGCGAAAATTTCATGTGAAAAACGTGAATCAAGGTCGTGATTGGTTGGGACAGCGGTTGCATGTATTTTATATGTGATAGATTTCCCTTTTTTATCTATTTAATTATTTATTTATTTATTTTAGAAATCATCATATTCATCGATTTGTACGTTCGATTTTCTTTACTTTCTTTCTTACTTTTTTTTTTTTTCAGGCCCAGTGTATACAATCTATAAGTGTAGGTGGAAAAATAATTGGCTAGGTTGTGCTGGGGGGAAAAAAAAAAACACTTTTAAAACATCAAACATGTAAACGTTTTTTTTTTTTTTAGTAGTAAACTCCACACATGCGAAAATGTTCAATTGAACCCCCGCGGTGGTTTTATTTTTCATGGACGGCCCTCTCTTTAGGTCATATCTCCCTCGGCCGAAGGTCTGGACTCGTATTTAGCTTTTCTAACCATTCTCTTGTTCGTGTAGTTGTGAGTTAGTTTCACGTTGTTCAACTTATATAACTCTTTAACACTTCTCCGTCATTTTTTTTAAGGCGCAGTTTTGATTTTGTTGTCTCTTCGGTGATGGATTGTACGCAGTCCGGCCCCTGAGGCGCCACGGACAGCCACGGTGCTCCCGCCACCGTGCTTCACAGCTGGGAGAATTCTTTAGGTTTGTTAACGAAGACAGGAATTCGCCGATCTCCGAAATATCATTTCTTCAGTTCTCCTCAAGTTTCCAAATGACCATCTGGATGCTCCATCATGCGTCTGAGACAACGCTCGACGTGTGTTTGGTTTTTTTTTTGCAGTTTGTTTACTCAATTGTGTATCTTATAGTTTACTGTGTAGTCTATAGTTTCCATTTATTCTATTTATGTCTATTGACTTTTTTTTAAAAAATTTTTTACTGACTACGTCTATCACCATATTACCGATTCTCTTGTCCGTGCATTAATCCAGAACGCCTTACCTGTTACTTATTGATTGATTATATATCAATATTTCAGACCGGCAGCAGTTTTTTGCCCTCTGGTTCGTCCACATTGGTCGTTTTTTGAGTTAACAGCCGGTTGCCATGGTTTCCTCAGGAAGGCCGGGCAATATGGCTGCACAAACCGCATAGCTCGCCACAGAATATATGCATCAAGCTCCCATTTAACCAAAAATCAGACGCGCTACTACAAAAAAAACAAAAAAAACAACAACAAAAGTACCGGTGGGGAAAGAGCTTGCGCTCGTGTATCAACTGTCTACTAGTTTCAGAATGAATGCAACATTTTATTTCACTTCCATGTCATTCGACGCATTTCACTGCATTTAAACCAAATGAATGCAATGCAATGAGTTCCAGTTTTAGCTCTGCTCTTCCCTCGAGACCTGAATTTAATTACTACTGTATATTGTCCCCATTGATGCATGAAATATAAATGTACTGTTATTAATAGATCTCCCGTTTTTCGATAGGAGAGCATCCTCGGTCAGCGTTCATCCCGGAACGGTTCGGAGGAACGCTTTTAAAAGTCCGACGAGTCTGTGAGCGCAGGGCGTACGTAGAGCGCGCTGTGCTACTGTCTCGCCATTTCGCTTAATAATAAATAGTTGGCGTTTTTATTTTTATTTTTATTCGCGCTCCGCTGTAACCTGAATCCTCGTTCCGTGCTCTTGGGGACCGGGGAGTAGAGACGAGCCACACGACAAAAATACCGCATCGCAATTCTCGAAGGCGTTTCTGCAATAAACAGTGTGCGCTGTAGGGTCGCTCACGAAATAAAACAATAACTCCATATTGAACGATGAACAGGAGAATTTATTTATTTATTTATTTATTTAAAAAATCTGTAAGAATTTTAACATTTTATTAGACCACATTGGCTGCTTCCAGTTTGTAATTAATTGTATTTTTATTTAAAAAAAACAAACATTTTTTTAAAAATACGATCTCATTTATCACGATATTGACGTATACAGAATTTTTTATTTTTTTTTCTTCCTACGGTTCTCTAATATCTTCTTTATGTTTCAGAACTCCAAAGAAAATCTAGACGTTTCTAACCGGGTGATCCGAATCTAAACGCTTTCTTGACTGGATCACCAAAAACGTGAAAGTGTTTAACTCTAGCATTTCACTGCAAAAAAAAAAAAAAAAAAAAAAAGACCGATAGATTAGACATCAGTACGGTCGAGTTCTCGAACTGCAAAAGCCGGGAAAGTAGAGTAACACAGCAGTGTGAAAAAATCAATAGATGTAAAAAATAAACTAAACTGTGGGCTAAGATATGAAAAAAACAAAAAAACAAAAACAAAAAAAAAAACAACATCCTAGAAATGGCTTGGTGCCCGGAGGGTTATGAAAAATCCGCGTCCGTCTTCGTTTTATGAACACACCGAGTGTTCTGGGGATTTTATTCAATCTTTGTTATTCTCTAAAACTAGACTCTAATATCCTCATCACCTCAGCACAGCGATCTCACCTGTTTAAAACGTATTAACGTATGAGAATAACATCAACAGATCATTAACGGCGCCGCATTACCGGGACTAATTAAAGAATAACATGTAGGACTTTTTATCCATTTGTAGTTACGTTTCACGTCACGGAACGTCCTGGAAGCGAGTTAGCTCCAGTAAACAGTCATACCTTCACCATCCTCTCACCAGACACCGGAGACTCCTTCCGTATGTGGCGCATCCGCTGTGAACGGGCCGTTACTATGGAAACGATAACGTATTAACAGGGCGTGGCGGTTAAGGTTACTGGGTTACTGATCAGAAGGTCGGGGGTTCGAGTCCCAGCACTGCCAAGCTGCCACTGTTGGAACCTTGAACAAAGCCCTTAACCCTCTCTGCTCCAGGGGGCGCTGTATCATAGCTGACCCCAGTTTCCTGACATGCTGGGGTATGCGAAGAAAAGAATTTCAGTGTGCTGTAATGTCTACGTGATTAAATAAAGCGCATTCATATCAACCTGCGCTACGATCAGAGCTGAGGTTAAAGGAAACTAATCGACACCCTCTGACCAATCAGAATCCAGAATCCAGCAGCTGTGGTCTGAATAACTTTCCACTGATGATTAATGCCACTTGATGCTAACAGCGTGTGGATAAACACGCTAAAACGTTTATACAGTATTTCCACGCCGTAGAAATCCGGAAGGGACTGAAGGAAAACGTTGACTAATGGAGAAGTGTGTAAAAGTGGATCTCGACACTCCACTCGGGAGTGCCACCCCACGCTTCCACGTGGCAGTATCAGTGGATTTTAATTCCAGTCTGCTCCGTGGCGAGAGAACGTCTCAGTCCTGTCCACTCCGTCTCGCCGTGTCTCCTTCTCACACTTTTTAACTCGAACGAGCGTTGTGTTTTTTTAGCGCCTGTTGTCATTTTCACACTCAGATTTTCAAATCACGCAACAGTTTCTGTCAGACATTCGACAATGGATTGGACAGAGGGGATGTGAGGATAAACAGCACTCTCTCTCTCTCTCTCTTTGTGTATGTGTGTGTGTGTGTGTGTGTGTGAGAGAGAGAGAAAATCACACTGATTAGTGATGTATTGAACCGGAGAGCAGCTCCTTCTCTTCTTTTTGAAATCCCACCATCACTGGTGCTGAGAGAGGAGGACGAGTTCCTTGTTTTAAGTGTTTATTTATTTGTTTGTTTGTTTGTTTGTTTGTTTTGTTTTAAAAGTACCTACTATCATTAGGGGCACTGGTATTTGAAATGATTATTATTACCGTAGATTTTAAAATGTTTTATTTATTTATTTTTTGCACATTTGTAATTATTCTTTTTTATTATTATTGTTATTTTATTTTGAAAAGTAAATTATCCATTGTATTTTATTAAAGGGATTTCATGGCCACTGTTGCCCTCACCCAGGGGTGTAGCCTTTTTAAATGTAATTATTATTATTAGTATTAATCAGGCATCTTTAGTCCACCACAGTGATGTTTTGAATTCTGGATTGCGATTGGTCAGAGGGTGTTGATTAGTTCTCTAGAACGGCGGCTCTGACAATAGCGCCGCCGCGCATCGCGGGTTTATATTGATGCGCTCGCTCTAATACGTTAGCGTTTCTATAGCAACAGCTCGTTCACGGGGACTCCTGCGGTCGACGTCGCCACGTGACTGGATTAAAAACGTGCGCTGATATTGATACGGTGAAGTTTTCTGTAAGGAGACGTTTACCTTAACGTTTACGGAAGGAGTCTCCAGTGTCGGCGCTTTGTAACAGTCAGAGGTCAGAGCTGGAACTGGAAGTTAATTGTCACATAGTATTTAAAATGGCCTAGATACGTCTTAATGAATTATTGAAGCATAACAATATGGAATATTACAAGTTATGTTAAACTATATAATAATAATAATAATAATAAGAAAGTTATTATTATTATTATTATTATTATTATTATTATATGAAAGTGAAATGAACTGCTGTTGTATTTTGGTGTATCTCTGTAACTATCTTAACTAGTCTTTAGACGCGAGTGTAAATTTCTCACACTTTTTCCACGCTGTCAGGATCTATTACACCTCACACACTCTCATTTCCTCACTCGCTCCCCCTTTTTTCCCTCCTTTTGCCATTTCTCTGTATCATATCTCCCCTGGAGCAGCTGCTTTAGTCTCTCGCTCTGTCACATCGATGACATATCTGACACCCCTTTACATATTACTCTCTCTCTCTGTCTCTCTCTCTCTCTCTCTCTCTCTCTCTCTCTCTCTCTATATATATATATATATATATATAAATATATATATATATATATATATAATATAATACATTATATATATAATATGTATAAAATCAGAAACTGTTGATCTCCTGGGATTTTCACACACAACACAGAATGGTGCGATAAACAAAAAACATCCAGTGCGAGGACGGTCTGCAGGCCGCCACACGATTGGCTGATTAGATCATTTGCATGAACGAGTAGGTGTACAGGTGTTCCTATGAAGTGGAAGGTGTGTGCATCAGGTTCCTGAATCTGATTGGTTATTTGTTATCTTACTCACTCTTTTTCTCCTTTCTCTCTCTCTTACACACACACACACACACACACTCACACAAGCACTTTATTTTCTTTGGTCCTACCAAGTGTGTCTCTATCTGAGCGTTACACACACATCATTACCTTGTCTTCACGACGGTTCTCTCAGTCGGTGAGTCCATCACTGGCGTCGCTGTTTGTCGGTCTCTCGTGTGTCGCCGCGCTGTCAGGCTGAGACACTCACTCCAACACATCTCGCTGCTTCTCATATCACATATACCTGCCTTCCTGTAAATGCCATCGTCATGGTTCATTCATTCATTTATTCATCTATACTTTGTCTTGCTCAATGTAGTGCTGGGTCCAGAGCCTATCCCGGGTAACAAAAACAACAACAACAACAACAAACAAATTTAAGTCTCTGGAGTACTTTCGTTTTTTTTTTTTTTTTTACGTACAGTCGTACGCGTAGGCTTTCAAAGTATACTCCATTTGACATGTGCGCGTCGACCACACAAGCGGTCGATGCACGCACGTTACGAGAACTTGCACTTCCCCTCCTGTCCTACAAGAGTCAGTACAGAGCAGTAAAGCAGGTCTTTTGGTGCGAATGACGACAACGAAGAAGAATCACGAAAACACGAAGAACGATGCTCGGGCAATCACTCGCCACGATTCGCGCCCGTATACAAATCATTATACACTTTGAGGCTAGAATTCTGACCTGCGACCTGCGCTCGTTTCCGTCTTTTCCGTTTTTTCTTCAACTACCTTGAGATTCAACGGCCCTGGGTCACTGTCGCCACCTTGTGGAACAACTAAATAGTGCGAAAGAATGAAACGTGCACCCGTACAGTACGCGCGTACTCTGCCGATGACGAAATTTGCGTCACGCGTACTGTGCGCTGTTGCTGGCGTACGCGTAAAAAACCGAAGCATGCTTTCTACTTTAGGTTGCACCGAACGTTCGATACATTTTTCAAGCATGCTTTCAAACCTGTGGCCTGATTTATATATATATATATATATATCAGACTTATACGTGAAGTATATCAGATATCACCACGGGATATCAGACTTCCCGTGAAGTCTGATATCGGCTCACGGGCCGTTCATCATCATGAGCTAGAAGATCCACATGGATCCACACTGAAAAGAATGTTCTCTCCTCAGTGCTCGGTTCTGCCAGGTTCTCAAGAAGGGCTCGCACAGCCATTATTGACCTTTCAGGATGACATCTGGATCTTGTCCGTGATCAACAACGACTTAAATTAGCAGACGGTTGATCGAGATAGGTGGCTTTTGTATACTTATATATATATATATATATATATATATATATATATATATATATATATATATATATTCAAAAACGGAATGGCAACGACAGTAATCACACCTACTACTGTACCAGTTCTCCCGAATCACGCGCTCTAATTATTACAGCACACGGACATGGCTGCTAGGGAAAATTCGCACTTCAGGATGGGAACTACTACACACTGTTATCGAGACAGGTTCTTGTTGTATAAATCGAAATTTAAGAACATTTTAAGATGTAATTTGTTCGTATGAACGTTCCATGGACGAGGCCTCCACCATATAAAATAAAAGAACAACAGTAACTGAAATATTATATGAATGAAAAAATATAGAAAACTTTCAAGTAGATAGCGGAAATGCTTTTTTAATGTAATTTAGATAGAAAAATGATTGTATATACACACACACACACACACACACACACACACAAATGTACTGTATAGGTACATTTTATATACATTATTTCCTTAGCTGCTGGTTAAATTCTCCACAGTGGCCTGTATAATCTCTACTGGTGTATCTTTACTTTTCTGTTTCATAATAAATCAATTTTACCTGCAGTGTGAACAAAAGATTATTAGGATTCAGGTGGTGGCACTTATTTTATTTTATTTTATTTTTCGTTCAGGTACAGATTTAAGGTTCAGATTAAGGACATGACTGTACAATAAATACACAGTAGAGTGTGAAAGAAACAGGAGACTGATGCACTCACTGTATTATCGCAGTTAGTGAGAAATCCAGATAGAGTACATTTCATAAAATGTAACGTGGCGATGAGATTTATTAAAAAAAAAAAAAAGAAAAAGAAAAAAAAAAAGAAATCAGATATGTGTGAGATAATGAAGTGGTGTTGCAATTTATACAGCGCAGAATCACAGGATTCAGATAATGAAGTGGTAGTGCAGTGTGTGTGTGTGTGTGTGTGTGTGTGTGTGTGTGTGTGTGTGTGTGTGTGTGTGTGTGTGTGTGTGTACACAACATGCTGTGAACACAACTAGGCTTTTATTCAACAGTGAATTGTTGTGCAAAATATATATATATATATTATGATTAACTCTGTGATGTCATAGAGTAATATAGAAATTCAATGCAGTTCTCTCAGTGACAAATAGTAATATATATATATATATATATATATATATATATATATATATATATATATATATATATATATATATATATATATATATGAACATATATTTGAATATATATATATATATATATATATATATATATATATACACAAATATATATATATATATATATATATATATATATACACAAATATATATATACACAAATATATATATATATATATATATATATATATATATATATATATATATATATATATATATATATATATATATATATATATATATTTGAACTTTTAAGACATGTATTTGCTGTGTAATTTGGTAAGAGTCTAACGAATGACAGTCATGTGGTGTATCGTCATTGTGGAATTTGTGTCTTGACCCAGTCGCAAAGCCTTTTGAGCTAAACAGATAACAATAGTAAAATAGCGGAGACCTGGTTACGTTTTAGGAGCCAGACGTGATCGTTTTGTTCTTTACAACGCATTTTTAGCGTGCTAGCGAAAAAGTTAGCAGGCTAGTCTACTGGCCTCAGAGAAGTGTCTAGCTTATACGTCCCCCGTAGTAAGATTACAGCCGAGCAACCGTTTTGTCTTCAACCCATGCTAGCACAAGCTAACATCACTGACCCAAATCAGTCAACGTAACACTTCACACGTACACGGGAAACGTCTCGTCGTAACATTTAACCGGGTGTCGCGTGTCACTTTCCATGGCTCTGAATAGCGTCACGTTCGGGTAGTGCGGTGCGGATTTACAGTCGAATAAAAGTCGAAACGAAACACCGGAAGAACACGTGAAAACGAAAACAATCCCCGACGCGTACGAGCCGACAGGAGACAATTAAAGCGAGACAAAGAGCGCACTGCAAACTGTGACTATATACACACACAAGTGCTCGTTAACATGAAGGAGAATCAGGTCCAGGTGGTCATGTGACAGTGATGCAGCGGTGCAGTGGCTGCTGGGAACTGAAATCCAGAGTTCCTTTCTGGCAACCCATGACATACAGCTATCAAGGTGTTTATCTGTGTATAACTACACCGGTCCATCAAAACACACCCACATTCCAACAAAAATCACACACACACACATTTACTAGAGCACTGATTGTCCCATGTCAGGACCGGCTCATTAGCCCGCTGCTATTTATACCTCACCCACATTCCAGTCGGTGACAGTGCATTATCGATGTCATACGAACGATCATAATTATCACCGTTTCGACTGGGGGGGGGGGGGGGGGGGGGGGTAAAAAGTTGACGCCGACCTACGAGTGAGAATTCCATGCCAGAATTTTGGGACATTTTTTTTTCTTTGACTAACTCAGTAAATGAGGCAGCCTGCTCTGCAAACATGCACGAATTCAAATTGAAACAGGAATTGTGGGTATTTTGGAATTACAACCGATAATAAAGCTTCAGTTCTGTCAGTGACAGCGTAGAGATGTGCTAATGTGTTACGGTGACATTTCTATAGCGCTTTTCTAGACATTCAAAGCGCTTTACATTGTATGGGGGCGGGATCTCCTTAACCTCTACTAGTGTGTAGAATCCACCTGGATGATGCGACGGCAGCCAGATTGCGCCAGAACGCCACCACACACCAGCTAGTAGTGGAGAGGAGAGAGTGAGATAGCCAATTCAGGGATGGAGTGATAGAGAAGGGCCAATGGGTGAATTTCGCCAGGACACCGGGGTTCTACCCCTACTCTTTTACGAGAAGAGTCCTGGGATTTTTAACGTCCGCAGAGAGTCAGGACCTCTTTTACAGTATAGTGTCCCCATCATTATACCGCGGCATAAGACCCCACGGTGAGCGCCCCCTGCTGGCCTCACTAATACCACTTCCAGCAGCAAACTTAGTTTTCCCCAGGAGTCTCCCATCCAGGTACTGACCAGACTCAACCCTGCGTAGCTCCAGTGGGAAACCAGGTAAGAACTGCAGGTTGATGCGACTCTAACATTCACAGATTATCACAGCAGGATATCGCAGCTATATACGAATGCAGGGCTTCCCAAACGTTTTGGACAGATTCTGAATTATCTGTGGCCTGAAAGTTTTCAAATATTTTATTTATATTTCTTGTGCTTGTTTTCTTGAGTTCTTCCCCCCCCCCCCCCCCCACCCCACCGGATCAGAGTCACGAGGGATACGTGGAAGCGGACAGACGTAGGAGCGTGTCCGTTTTTTATCGCCGAACTCCTACGCTCGCACGTACACTACCGTGCACTCTTCACTAAAACGTGACTCCAAGTGACACTTCGTGTGAGTTTCTCCCACGTGACCCTACATGAGATCACAGCGTGTGGTTTCGTCAGCCTCGTGCTAACGCTAGCTAACGTTGGGTTCAAAACTGCAACTGTCATGTTTGTCTAGGATACAAAATGAGCAGAATTACTGTCTCAGATTCCTTTAAATGGCATCGACATGGCTGTTCATTTCTTTAGCGAAGCTCCACGCAGTCTCATTTTCTGTAGGATCTGGTCGTTTTTGACTTTGCACCATTTTTTTTTTTCTCCCCTGACTCTGATTTTTTTTTTTTTTGGATTCTCTTACCTTGGATGCTCGTGGATTCTGCATTATGCTGACTCAGGTGTTGGCTGCCTCACTTTTGTGCTCATCTGTACTCTTAATAACCCTTCTGCAGTGTTACAATATGCTCCAAGACACCCCTGCCCCATTACACCCCCCCCCCACCGCGCGCGCTATATCTCGCGTTATCGGAATTTGACCTCCGTTCGGGGTGTGGACGTGGATTTGTACGAGATAACCCCGTCTCCTTGTCAGCCACGAGAAAATAAATAAATATTAAAAACAGATCTTGTTGTTCCGACATGAATGCGCAACGTCGACCCTCGCCCGCCTTTCTTGCGATTACGTTTATCCTTTGCACCGACGTGATTGTCAAAGGATTATCTTATTAACATAAATAAATAAAACATACGAAATAAAATTCTCAGGAAAGAACGAAAGAAAGAAAGAAAGAAAAAAGAGCTCATAACATAACGCAGTCTGCAATCTACGAGCAATCTCACTGCTTATAAGCAAGACTCATTTGTCAGGATAATCTGATGCAAATCCTCTGTGCAATTGTCTGCAGCTGATTTAGCCACGCGCCAGTAGGTTCATCATTCTTTAAGAAAACTTCATCCCTTAAAACTAATTGTTTTGTGAGCCTTCTGCCTTCTGTACTGGGAAAATTGATACTGTTGCTTTTTTGTTGTTGTTGTTGTTGTTGTTTTTTTTAAATGCGGTAAGTATACGAAGACATAAATGTATAATATGGTTAGACATGATTTATCAGACTAACGTGTAAAATAAGAACGACGCATTCACGTGTGGTGATAGAAAAACAAACATCTACGTTCAAGTCTGTGATTTAAAAAAACAAACAGACAGACAAACAAACAAAACTTTAATTAGACGTAAAATGGTAGGCCTTTGTGTCGTGCGTTATATATATCCGCATGTTTATTTATTTATTTATTTTTATGCATTTTTGGCAGATAAGTGTCGTTTCGTCTAAATATCACATCAGATGAGTTCAGATTCTGTTAAGACTGAGCTCTACTTGCTTTTAACTGCGCGTACATGTACGCAAGGTGGCTTAGTGGTTCGCACGTTCGCCTCACGCCTCCAGGGTCGGGGGTTCGATTCCCACCGTGGCCCTGTGTGTGTGGAGTTTGCGTGTTCTCCCCGTGCTGCGGGGTTTCCTCCGGGTTTCCTCCCCCAGTTCAAAGACATTGTGATTGTGCCCTGTGGTGTACCCCGCCTTGTGCTCAATGCTCCCTGGGGTAGGCTCCTGGTTCCCCGTGACCCTGAAAAGGATAAGTGGCATAGAGGATGGATTATGAGGACACATCCATGTGGTGCAATACCAGCGTAAATAAGGGGTATTGCACCCTATGACACCATTTGTAACTTATGTTATGTTGTAACTTATGTTAGCATACTTATGTTAGCATACTTATGTACTTTTCATTACTGAGCACTAACACTAACACTTTTTTCAAATTTTTCGATGCAGATTCGAGACGCTTCTCATGACGACGATCACGACGACGACGACGGAAAGTCTGAACGGCGCTGTCTAGTGGACGTCGCTTTTAATCCTCCAGCGGTACACAGACTACCCATGCATCACGTTTAAACTACGATTTATACCAGGGTTTGTTTGGGTTGTTTTTTGTTTTTTTTTGCGTCCATCTTAATCGCCCTTCCTATTTATTTAGCAATTCATTTCTTTGTTTGCTAGCTTCACCAGTATAAAGCACTTTACATCCATTAATGCTGTTACGTGCTGTAAATAACATTGACTCTGACCCCTATGGCCTCCCACACTCTTTACCCCCATGTGTCCCTTTTTGCTTTCCACTTTCTCTGTTCTCCTTTAAATGTGTGTATTTATATATTTTGGGAAGACTGAATCTTTAGGCTATGTATGTGGGATGAGGTAAGAGGATCTTCACCCTTTGTGCTGTTGGTATGGTTTGGATTTTTGCCTGGTTTTCCGTTTTTTTGGGGGGTTTGGACAATGCATGTTCCTCATATATTTGTTTTTAGACTATTTGCCTGGATACTTTTTGTAAATAAAACTCACTATTCTGTACCAACGGGGCGAAAACAACCAAGAGTAGAGAGCTTTATTGTCGTGGTAGCTGTATATAAGTACACAGTGGAATGAAAAATATCATTCTCTAAGGCTTAGGTGCAGCGCAACAACGTGGTACAAGATGTAGCTACGAATGAGAAGAATCAAGTTAACTAAATTTAATTAAGTTCAGTTAACTTAAGTTAGAACACGATACAAGACCATGTGCACTGAGCGCCATTTTGGGTAGACCTAGAGTAGCTCGTGCAGCCTTGTGCGCCGCCATCTTGAGACGGTATACACAAGATGGCGCTAAAAAAAAACAACAACAACTCTAAACACTAGGGATTTTTATCTATTTATTTATTTATTTTATAGAGTACGAGCCCAGGTTTTTCAGTACTTGGTGATATCTATACTAATACCTCCATGAGTAACCTATTTACTGCAACTCTGCTTATGTTTCTTCCATTAACAGAAAGCTACTAGAATCTGACTTGCTAGTTGCTGCTAGGTTTTAGCTAGCTACATTAGTTAGCTCGGTCGTCGTAGGGTCGCAGTGGAAAAGAGCGGGGGTTCGGTTCGTTAAAAGCGGTTCCGTACATCTACGTACAGTGACGTATGTTTTAGTTTTCATCGCGTCGTGACGCCTCATTTTGTCAAGGACCGATTGCGGCTGACTTTCGAGAGCGACATACTGATCGCTAATCTGTAGACGGGGGTTTTTTTCACAACAGAAAAGCGTTTGCCCGGTCGTCCGGGAGATCGCGAGTCCGAATCTCGCTTAGCCATGATCTCCGGGTGGGAGGGGCATACGCCGTCTTTCTCCTGTCGATCGCGGCGATACCAACCGATCACGGGCATCGGTGAGCTCGTGTGTGTCAGTCCGTCAAGGATTTTGCGACCTCAGAAGTTCGAGTGATATAAGAACTAAAAGACGTCTAGTCCGGTCTAGTCTAGTCTAGCAGATAATAAGAGAAGAAGAACCGAGCGAGCGAGCGAGAGCGAGAGACAAGACTTTCCGCAGATTTCGGCCAAGACGCGTCACGTCACGTCATCCCAACGCGCATCCGTCCAATCCCCTCTTCGGCTCACGTGGTCTCATTTAAAAGGTCTCGTTTACCAACAAACCGTCACTGCGAAAGCCCGCGTAGAACGATTTAATCGCAATTTTTTTTTAAAAAGCGAGCGTTTTTTTTTGGCCTGCATCAATCGCAAAAAAAAAACAACAACAAAAAAACCTCTGCGGATCCCTGTACGGACTGGTATGTGGAAGAGGGCGCTTTCGACCTCTTCATAAAGGCATCAAAGTTAAACAGTGTAACCTCATAAGCTATTCGATCAAAAGTATCTTAACGTAGAGTACTTAGGGTACGTCGATCGCCGCGTGTCATCGCTGTAAATAACCGCGTACACCGTTTAGCCGTCTCGGCGTTTCAGATGAACTTTCCGATCCTGTCGCAGGGGATTTGACCGTGTCTTCGGATCGCGCCACGGACAGGAAATAAACGTCTCGATGGATTAACCTGTCTTAGGGTAGGCAGGAAAAAAAAAAAAACGCGTGTTCCATTGATTCGCCGTTGAACGATCGCTTTAAGATGGTTTTTAAATTAAGTCTGAGGTTCAGGCTTAGCCTATGGATGCAGGTTTTATTATATCATTAGTTACTCGAATGCCAGTCGGGACCAAGACGCAGTAGGAACTGGTCAGAGGAACTCTACGCTCCGTCTCTCATTGGTTGTTTGTGTTCATATAACCGTACGTATATATATATATATATATATATATATATATACACACACACACACACACACACACACACACTCTTCATTGATTGTAATTGAATTTGGGTGGAGCAGACTCTTCAGACAATTGTCTAGGCCAAAGCCAGTGATGGATTTTAGGTTTCATCTGCAGTCGTCTCAGATTAATGGGAGGAGACCACAGTGGACAGGGAAACAGCGCGATCAATTCCCCGATAATTCCATATTTTTCACATCATCATCCGAGGAAGAGAGAGGACGAGGGGAGAAGGAGCGAGCGCGCGGAGTAGATCAGTGAAGAGGTGGCGCTTTCGTCACGAGCCTTTTTTGAAGAAGCGATCTATTATGGAGGTAAATAAATGGGATTTAATTGAACGTACGGGTGCGGATATCGACCCGACCGGACGCGTCAGCTGCGGACGTAATAGATGGCCGGAGAAATAACAGGCGAGCGCGCCGACGGTCGAACGAGAGAGAGAGAGAGAGAGAGAGAGAGAGCAGAAAGCACGAGTCGTGCACTTCTGCGACAGCAAGGGCATCTGCAACGTGATCGCATGAACTAAGAACAGCAAAAACTGCAACGTAAAAAAAAAAAGAAATAAATATATGACTCGGATGGCAAATTTACACAAAGGCCCTCTCTGTATCAGGGACAGGACATTTTCATCTTCCCAAAGTCAGCGATTTACTGATGCAGTACTTTTACGCCCTCCATTAGATAAAGTGCATGCTTGTAGTGTTTTTTTTTTTTTGTGTGTTTTTTGTTGGTTTTTTTGCACCTAAACCTCTGACCAGGCCCAAGCTGGATAGAGATCATATATATGTGTGTGTGTGTGTGTGTGTGTGTGTGTTTTAAGTGCAGGTTCGAGAGTCCGAGTGGCGGATCCTGTTTCAGCTGATCGAGCATGGAAAGGTTTCTGCCTGCGAAGCTGCAGAAAGTAAAAGAGAGAATAATAATTTTCTAAGAAGACAGAAAGAGAAAGAAAGAGAGAGAGTGTGTGTGTGTGCGCGTGTGTGTGTGTGTGTGTGTGTGTGTGTGCATTTTGACGTGCGTGTGGGTTTTCGGAGGAAGTGCGAAATCTGAAGAGAACAAGAGCGAGGTGAAAAATGAGCTCGGCCCCCGTTGGCACAAATGTGTTTGTGTGGGCGTGCATTAACATTTACGTGGGCCGGATATGCAAAAGCGCTCGAACAAAAAAACCGCGGCTACTCCTAAATAGCCGAACACGCTGCAATCCATCACCCCGCGCTCTGCTGCCCAGACTCGTTTTCCTCCTCTGCGTAAAGAGCTGCTTCTTTGGCTCCGAGGAGAAGACAATTAGCCCGAATGCGAGCGTGGACTTGGACAAACCTCTCCACGCCGAGAGCCACCACACGGCCAAGCTGTTCAAAGACCTGACAAGCAATTAGACCAGCGTGAGCTTCCATCTTTGTCTCTCTCTCTCTCTCTCTCTCTCTCTCTCTCTCTAAAAGATGCTACCACGACTGCTTTACAGCTCAATTATTTTCTTTCTGATCCTCATGGCTGGAGGTCCATTTACAAAGAGTTCCTTGTTCAATGGCTTCCACGGGTTTCGACAAGAAGAGAGGCATTTTCCTCAGAGCGCCCCCTTGTGTTTAAGGAATGCTTTGACTTTATTTATTTATTTTATTTTTTAAATGATCTTTATTTACTCTGTCTGTAGCGTATGTGCGATTACCGCAGGCAGGGATTTTGACAGGTTTTCCTCTAGCGCCTTAAGGACAGAGGAGTTTGGCAGTTTCTCAGTAAAATGACGAGCCATGGTTTAAAAAAATATATTATTATTATTATTACTATTATTATTATTAACTTCATGTGAGAAGGAAAAAAGAGAGGCTGGAGAGGGAACGACCATTTATAGCCACTATAACATAAGTGAATATAAGGAATTTATAAGGAATTAACTCGTGTCTTGAAAGTTCACACACACACACACACACACACTCTTTCACACCTAAGGGCAATTAAACATCCACCTGCTGGCGTGTTTTGGTTTTGGGGAGGTGTGGGTACACCGAGGAACCACAGACTCTAACTGTAGCTCAGGATCAAACCCAGGCCTCTGGAGCTGTTCGGTTAGAACGCTTCCTGCTACACCTACAACCACACCGTGATGTCCGTATGGGCTTTTATTCAACTTTATTCAACGCCCGAGCGACGGAGTAAGAAGTCGTTCCGGTTACCTGACACTTTCCTGACGGTTTCGTCTTGTCCGTACGTCTCGGAGCCGCGCAACCGGACCGTGCGTTTTCAGCTAGTCGATGCTAGCTGAATGAAGTGGATTAGCTAGCTACGTTAGTTAGCGAGTCACGTCTTTGAAGGACAAATGAAACATATTTAGTGGTTTAAAAACCACGTTCATGTTTATTTACGGAACCGGAGGCGCCATGTGAGTTTATAGCGTCCGGTTACACCACATGTCCAGTTTATGCTATAATAATAATAATAATAATAATAATAATAATAATAATAATAATAATAATGGAACAGAAATACACACAATAATGGATTCACTCACACCTGCAAGTGAAGAAACGATATAATCAGCGTGTTAAACGTCACAGCAGGACGTGCCAGTTCACGTGTTATGTGAGCAGGTTGAAAAGTTTGGTAAAAAGGGAAGTGTTCGGCTTGTTCTTAAAGAAAAATCACGTCTTGCGTGCACACACACACACACACAGACGCACACACGCACACACACGGGGGGAAAAAAAACAAGCTTCAGAAGCTCGGCCTTTAGGCTTTCACTATA
>NC_030439.2:19535342-19585342 GCF_001660625.3 Ictalurus punctatus | reverse complement strand
CAGTTAAATGTAACTATAAATGGATAAAAAGCGTGTCATACTTTAACTCGGAAAATCCGAGCGAATGTTATTCTGTTCCGTAACCGAAAGGTTGAAAAAATCTGCAGAGATATGGAACAAACGGGTACAAAAAAAAAAAAACAATCATTAAAAAAATAAACAAAATTGATCAAAAATTTTGGAACAAACTTTATTAAAAATGTGTAACACAAATTATTACAATTTTATCGAACAAGTTATTAAAGGCTGGAACAAAAAATATTAAAATCTGGAACACAGTTTTATTAAAATTCCAATTTGGCCAGAGTGTATTGATATCGAAACTTTATTGAAAAGAAACTGAGACACAATGTAATGGGCTGGGGGGGGGGGGGGGGGGGGGGGGGGTGTTTGGGTATGCTTAATTATTCTATAAGTCTAGAACAAAAATGATTTAAATTTGGAACAAAATGTGTTATAATTGGTAGAACAGTTATTAAAATTTGTCCAAAACATACTAACATCTGGAAGAAGAAAGAAACACTGGAGCGCCGAGTCATTCTCATGCATCGTTTCGATTATTTTAGCACCAATTATTCCGCGCTCGTCCTTTTTCCCCCCACACTGACGCAGTTTTTTTTACCGTCAATTTTTTTTTTATTTCATTAACCTATTGGAATTTTGTATAGTTAATAACATCCCACCTTTAAGGACTGTGGTCATTGCTTCACAGACACGGTCCTGACAAGTCCTCATGTGGAGAGTTTGTGGATGTGGCGGTGCGCTTGGACGAGCGCTCCGAATCTCGTTCAGATCTCCATTTTAAAAACAAAAAATAAAATAATAATCTTTGGTGAACGAGTCGCTGAACTTTTAAACTTCACCGCCCCCGGTGAGTCCAGACTAAAACCCTGGGGTTTGGCTTTCCTAATCAGCTTATTGAGCTTATTGCATTGTGTCCTACTCTGCGATAACTGCTGTAGTAGTTGGAATTGATTTTCATTCTTCAGTCATCCGTTTAATACAAGAAATGATGGTAATAAATAATAGAGCAATAATAATAAAAGATATATTACCATGACGGTCAATACTTCCCCGCGGCACTGGAACGCCGAGTCTATATTCAGGCTCGATTTCCTCGCAGTATGTCTTTGGAGTGAAAAGAAATAGCCGTAAATCTCCCTAAAACCAGTATTTTATATCTTTCAGTATTGACTGCAGAGCGTTTGAGGGTTTTGAGGGAGCAGAGCGGTGTACTGTTGCAACCTCAAGCAGGACGAGGTCTTCTTCTTTCCGATCTGTATACTGTACCGTGCATTACAGGTCCACCCCTCTTCCCCCTCCCCCCTCCACATGATATACTGTGACGGAACACCGTATAAGAGAGAGATCCGAGCTCTGTGATGAACTCCCGCAGCGTAAAATGGCGCAATTCCAAGACCCTAGTTCAGAAGTCAGGTGACTGATCAGGAAGTCGGCCATTTTATGAGCTGTCTCGATCGCTCGCTCCCTAAAAAAAAAAAAAAAAAAAAATCCCGCACCGCACCGCTCACTATATTCGATTATTGGAAATGCCGCCATATTTTCTGAAGCCTCTCAGCCAACTCCGTCTACAAAACAACTAGCTTGTATCGTTATTTGACGTTCTATATACGGTTCGTTTGAGTCTAACGGCTTTTAAAGTGCACCTATTATGCTTTTTCAAATATTCCCTTTCATGTAGTGTGTTCTATACGTAGCTGTTTGTGAATGTAAAAAGTCTGCAAAGTTTCAAAAATCAAAGCGCACCACAAACGGAGTTACTGGGAGTTACTTCCCAAAAGAAGGAACCGATTCTGAACAGCTGAATCGACTCGTTAGTGATTCCAGACTTTACTTCCTGTACTAACCTACGTAGGTTCGTAACAAAAAGCCCCGCCTCTGGTCTTCATCGGCCGCTCGCTGACAGCGGTAGACCAATCACGACAGACTGGGACGTCTGACCAATCAGACCAGAGTACGCTCTCTGAAAGGAGGAGTTTAGAAGGAATCATTTAGAACGGATCATTTAACGAGTCGTTTGTGACACTGGGGGGAAAAAAGATAACGCTGCATAAAGATAATGCTAATTATGAGCATGTTAAAGTGTTTTTTGACGTCTGATGTGTGTAAATCTAATGTAGTAGACCTTTAAAACAAAATTAGGCCCGTTTCAAAACCATAATAGGTGCACTTTAAGTGTTTAACATTTTTTTAAAGTCCACTAGGCTAGCCCCCGATCCTGCTTGAAGTACCACGACAGAAATTAAGCGAACAAGTTTATCATGACGTATAATGTCAGAAAGATATCGGTCCTCCCTGTTGTTGAAATGCCACTCCACCTGATCAGACATAACCCAATATTTTTACTCTGTTCTCCAATACAGAAAGTTATATATCAGTCTCCAGTAGGGAAAAAGTAACAAATAAAGTTACAGAGAGGACCTGGAGCGAAAGGTCAGGGCAGTAACGGTAACACGAGCCATACCGTGATCGATAACGATCACTCTGAGACGCACCAATCCAGACGACACTCTGAAAACCTCTCCTAGCCGTGCATCCAATCCAGCGTGACTGATGTGCACCTCGTCGTGCCCGTGGCAACGTGCGCTGTCATAAGGCGACCGCGACTGATTTCCCACTACACCTGATTAGCGCCCGAAGATGAAGCTCAGGATCCGGACTGGCGAGAGAGGAATCGAAGCTGGAAGTAGCAGTGGCTTGAGAGTTGATATAGAGCATCACGGACGTTCTCCACTACTACATCATGTAATGTTTTCCAGACCGGCGACACAGGATTGCAGAAATAGAAATGTGGAACGGATGCGTATCCGCAGTTCACCGACGCTCTGCCCCGGAAATCTCCGCTTTCCATCTGGAGTTCCTTATCCGCTCGCTAGAAAGTTAGATATTTCGAGAAAATATTTTTTTTTTAAGGAGATTATGCAGCTTGGAAATAAATAAATAAATAAATAAATGCTTGCTCCTAGGGTGACGGTCACAGTGTTTTACCCATCCCACTCAGGATATTTATTCCCAGTACATGCTTTATATATACACACATAGCTTCGAAATCATAATCATAACCATTACCCCAGTGCTCGATTCTGATTGGTCAGAAGGTGTTGATTTTAAGTTTCTCTAACAGTAGCTCTGACGATAGCCACAGTCCTCGTTCTTACATTTCTCTACCAACAGCTCTTTATGTAATCATTGATATAGTAAAGAGATACTTGTTTTAACGTTTATGGAATGAGTCTCCAGTGTCAGTGATTTGTAAAGCTGCGACGTCTTCCGGACAGAGGAGTGTCACGCTTCGCTTTCAGTCCACAACGATGAATGTAACTATAAACGGACAAAAACTATAACGTGTCAACTTTTTATTATTAAAAAAATAATTTAAAAAATTCAAATTGATGTGGTATAAGAGAAATAAAACACTTTAAGACATGCTGTTAGAGGAAAATAATCAGCTTCAGGGTGATAAGAGTAGCTCGTCTTCATCACATCGGCCTGTCACTGCTTATTTTCCCATGAGAGCGTGACACGGAGTGGGTTACTCCTTGCTTATTGTGTTTCCCTGTCTTGTTCCTCATTAGTACGTGCGTTTTATTTTCCTCATGCTTTTTGCCTTCAGGTGTTAAGCTGTTGTTTTATTAATTTTTTTCTCACCGCACATAAAACTGTGTTTTTGTGCTCGGACACTGATTACGGATGAGCCGTGTTTCACTCTGCCTCCCTGACCTCTGTTATGGACTCGGGCTTTTTTGGATTTGCCCAAAATAAACACCACAGCGAGCCAAACATGCTCGGGTCCAGCACGCGGCGTACTTTCAGGTTTCAGTCAATCCAGAACTGAAATCTGTTTGAAATCTTTACAGATTTGAAACGACAGAACGGAAACAGGGACAGGCGGCCCGGATCATGGCACCGCGCCGTCGAATCCGCAAACCCGATTGAAGAAGAAGAAGCCTTTAAATTAGTCACATATACATTTCAGCACGGTGAAATCCTTTTCTTCGCATATCCCTGCTCGTTTGGAATTTGGGGTGAGAGTGCAGGGTCCGCCCTAACCCGAGGGACTTGCTCAGGGGTCCGGCAGTGGAGGTGGAGGACTTGGCGGTGCTGGGGCTTGAACTCCCAATCTTCTGGTAAATAACCTAGAACCGTAACATAAGATCAAGTTAAGATTTGTGTAATCGCGAAAGTTTTCTCTAAGGAGATGTTTATTTAGCATTTGGGGCGGCTGTGGATCAGGTGCTAGAGCGGGTCGTCCACTGATCGTAGGGTCGGAGGTTCGATTCCCGGCCCACGTGACTCCACGTGCCGAAGTGTCCTTGGGCGAGAACCCCGAGTTGCTCCCGATGGCAAGTTAACACCTTGCACGACAGCTCTGCTACCATTAGTGTGTGTGTGTGTGTGTGTGTGTGAATGGGTGAATGAGGCACAGTGTAAAGCGCTTTGGATAAAAGCGCTATAGAAGTGCAGACCATGCTGTTATGGGAAAAGAATTAACTTCACAGTGGTAACAGGGGTAACTCCACTTCGACCCACCATGCCGTCACTGATTACTTGACTCTAACAACATGGCACATGAAGTTTAATCCCTTACTCAATAGACCCTTTGATTCTAAAATCTCCATATTTTTTCACGTGGAGCTCCGCCCGGATTCGCCGTGCTGGAGGTGAAATTTCTGCAAGTCAGCCCCTCGGAAGGAAGACCCGCTCGCGCGTCTCTTTTTCTTTCCGTGAGGAAGATAGATAGGGCTTTATCCCGATGGGCAGGGTGGCAGGAATCGTTCATAATAATCTCGTGATTCTAGAGGACATTTCCGAGGCCTGAGACGGAGAGGAAGCGGCGATGTTCGAGTGCCTCACGCTGAGGCAGCAGAGTTCAGGGGAAAGGTGAGCGCTATGTATATTTACCATCCTGCCGCTTCATCTATCAAACAGCCACATCGAGGCCTCTCCCATCTGTCCATCAAACACGCCGTCGCCCCACCACCACCGCGCCCATCTCTTTCACGCTCGTTTCGATGTACGTGCATGTTTCCTTTTGTTTTTTTTATGTCCTCTTCATCCCATTCTTATTCTCATCTCAATATCCATTTCCTCATATTGCTGATCCATCTGTTCTCTCGCTCTCTCTCTCTCTCTCTCTCTCTCTCTCACCCACTTCTGTCCTGCTCTGCCCCGATCTTCTCTGATTTCTCCCTCTCTTGCTTTCTCTCTCTCTTTTTTCTCGACGCGGGCTCAAATTACACACCCTGATCAGCGGGCCGGGTTCGATGGAAGGTTGGGATCGTGTGTTGAGCGACAGCAACACGTTGTTGCAGTCACCCAAGCTGCACGGATCAGTAACACCCGGAGCAAGTGCAAATGAAAGCAGAGAGAAAGAGAGAGAGAAAGCAAGAGGGCTGTTGACAGCGACATCTCCACTGTGTGTGTGTGTGTGTGTGTGTGTGTGTGTGCGCGTTGGAGACAGTTCCATTCACACCTGAGATGAAAGGGTAGCAGCCTGTTTTCTGCCTCAGTCCACATGCGTGCATGCCATCTTCGTGTGTGTGTGTGAGAGAGAGAGAGAGAGAGAGAGAGAGAGAGAGAGAGAGAGGCTGGTGTTCCCTAATATGTTCCGTGATAAATATTTGACAGGAAGTGTTTACTTCCTGTCTGTAGTGTATGTTATTTATCTGTATGTCTAATTTCCTGTCTGTCTGTCTAGCTATATATCTACATACCTGTCTGTCTGTTTTTCTGTCCTTCAGTTATCTGTTTATCTATCTTACCTATCTATCTTACATTTTCTTTCTTTTTTTCTACCTGTCTGACCATCCATATACAGTGTCCTCCACTAATATTGGCACCCTTGGTAAATATGAGCAAAGAAGGCCGTGAAAAGTTTGTCTTTATCGTTTAACCTTTTGATCTTTTGTTATAAAAAAATTCACAAAAAATACTCTGCTCTTTGATCTGGAGATCAAACAATTGCAAAAATAAAAATTCTTTGAGTTAAATATAGGTATGCAACAATTATTTGCACCCTTTTAGTCAATACCTCCGGTGTACTAAAATAATTTGAAATATCAATGGGAATATATTTCAAATATATTTTTCTCATATGAATTCATAGGGGTGCCAATAATTGTTGTACACCTATATTTAACAAATATATTTTTTGTGATTAAACCCATGTTGTGTTTGCAATCGTTAGATATCTACGAGAGCAGAGTATTTTGGTGAATTTTTCACAGCCTTCTTCCTCATATTTACCAAGGGTGCCAATATTAGTGGTAGGGCACTCTGTCTATCTATCTATCTATCTATCTATCTATCTATCTATCTATCTATCTATCTATCTATCTATTAATCTTACCTGTTCCGTACTTTCTTTTCACTGGCTCATCTTTCCATCCATCCACTACATATTAGTTCGTCTGTCTTCCCATCTGTTTCTATCTGCTTATCCATCCATCAGTGTCCGTCCATCCGTCCTTGCCTCCATCCCTTGATGTATCTATCTCTTGAAGTATTTGTTTATAAATATTTTCTTTTGTTCGTTCTTCCTTTCTTTTAGTTGTTCCTATAATGATAAGTATATGTGACAGTTTGGGCCTTGTGGGGAGATTTGGCTGGTGCCCATAAAGAAAAATGGCATTTTACCAAAAAATTGCTTTTATTAAAAAAAAAAAGACAGAAAGAGTCAGAAGACTTATTTTTCCTTCCTGAGGTTAAACTTGGGGTTAGTGTGTATAAGCTTGTGGTGTATAGGGTTGTGGTGTATAAGACTGTGGGGCGTATAGGGTTGTGTGTGTATAGGACTGTGGGGCGTATAGGGTTGTGTGTGTATAAGCTTGTGGTGTATTGGGTTGTGTGTGTATAAGACTGTGGGGCGTATAGGGTTGTGTGTGTATAGGACTGTGGGGCGTATAGGGTTGTGGTATATAAGGCTGTGGGGCGTATAGGGTTGTGGTATATAAGACTGTGGGGCGTATAGGGTTGTGGTATATAAGACTGTTGGGCGTATAGGGTTGTGTGTGTATAAGCTTGTGGTGTATAGGGTTGTGTGTGTATAAGACTGTGGGGCGTATAGGGTTGTGGTATATAAGGCTGTGGGGCGTATAGGGTTGTGGTGTATAAGACTGGGGCGTATAGGTTTGTGTGCGTATAAGGCTGTGGGGCGTATAGGGTTGTGTGTGTGTGTATAGGACTGTGGGGCATATAGGGTTGTGTGTGTATAGGACTGTGGGGCGTATAGGGTTGTGTGTGTATAGGACTGTGGGGCGTATAGGGTTGTGTGTGTATAAGACTGTGGGGTGTATAGGGTTGTGTGTGTATAAGACTGTGGGGTGTATAGGGTTGTGTGTGTACAGGACTGTGGGGCGTATAGGGTTGTGTGTGTACAGGACTGTGGGGCGTATAGGGTTGTGTGTGTACAGGACTGTGGGGCATATAGGGTTGTGGTATATAAGACTGTGGGGCGTATAGGGTTGTGTGTGTATAGGACTGTGGGGCGTATAGGGTTGTGTGTGTATAGGACTGTGGGGCATATAGGGTTGTGTGTGTATAGGACTGTGGGGTGTATAGGGTTGTGTGTGTATAAGACTGTGGGGCGTATAGGGTTGTGTGTGTATAGGACTGTGGGGCGTATAGGGTTGTGTGTGTATAAGACTGTGGGGTGTATTGGGTTGTGTGTGTATAGGACTGTGGGGCGTATTGGGTTGTGTGTGTATAGGACTGTGGGGCGTATAGGGTTGTGTGTGTATAAGACTGTGGGGTGTATAGGGTTGTGTGTGTATAAGACTGTGGGGTGTATAGGGTTGTGTGTGTACAGGACTGTGGGGCGTATAGGGTTGTGTGTGTATAGGACTGTGGGGCGTATTGGGTTGTGTGTGTATAAGACTGTGGGGTGTATAGGGTTGTGTGTGTATAGGACTGTGGGGCGTATAGGGTTGTGTGTGTATAGGACTGTGGGGCATATAGGGTTGTGGTATATAAGACTGTGGGGCGTATAGGGTTGTGTGTGTATAGGACTGTGGGGCGTATAGGGTTGTGTGTGTATAGGACTGTGGGGCGTATTGGGTTGTGTGTGTATAGGACTGTGGGGCATATAGGGTTGTGGTATATAAGACTGTGGGGCGTATAGGGTTGTGTGTGTATAGGACTGTGGGGCGTATAGGGTTGTGTGTGTATAGGACTGTGGGGCGTATAGGGTTGTGTGTGTATAGGACTGTGGGGCGTATTGGGTTGTGTGTGTATAGGACTGTGGGGCGTATTGGGTTGTGTGTGTATAGGACTGTGGGGCGTATAGGGTTGTGTGTGTATAGGACTGTGGGGCGTATTGGGTTGTGTGTGTATAGGACTGTGGGGCGTATTGGGTTGTGTGTGTATAGGACTGTGGGGCGTATAGGGTTGTGTGTGTATAGGACTGTGGGGCGTATAGGGTTGTGTGTGTATAGGACTGTCGGGCGTATAGGGATGTGGTATATAAGACTGTGGGGTGTATAGGGTTGTGTGTGTATAGGACTGTGGGGCATATAGGGTTGTGGTATATAAGACTGTGGGGCGTATAGGGTTGTGTGTGTATAGGACTGTGGGGCGTATAGGGTTGTGTGTGTATAGGACTGTGGGGCATATAGGGTTGTGTGTGTATAGGACTGTGGGGCGTATAGGTTTGTGTGTGTATAGGACTGTGGGGCATATAGGGTTGTGTGTGTATAGGACTGTGGGGCGTATTGGGTTGTGTGTGTATAGGACTGTGGGGCGTATAGGGTTAGACAGTGTGTAAATGTAGCACTATTTAACTACAATAAATAGCACCCATGGTAATGGAAATCCCTGACAGAAGCTAGTGTGTGTGTGTGTGTGTGTGTGTGTGTGTGTGTGTGTGTGCGCGCGTGCGTGCGCGCCCTGCACTACTCCTCCGTTCGGGGACAGCAGCAGTAGCTCTAATGGCATTAGGGCAGGGACAGATCTGGCGGGTGTCTGCAGTCTGCCGGTCTGGCCGCTCTGCGCTAATCCCATCCCACTCTCCACCAGAGACAGGAAGAGAAGCTAATAAATAAATGAGAGGATGCAGGAGGCAAAAAATAATATATAAATTACATCCTGGCTTCTCGTAAATCATGTTCCAAACTTCCAGTAGACAGGAGGGAGGAGCTTGCGGACGGGTGGAGCAGACAGCGCAGAGTGCCAACGAGGAGAGAGAGAGAGAGAGAGAGAGAGAGAGTCCTCAAAATACTCAATACTCAAGATAAGTATTGCATCATGCGTGCAAGATTAAACGCACACACAAGCACACACTGACCTTTTGATAACGTTTTACGGAAGAAAAAAAAATCAGGTGAAAACCACGTGATCACGTTATTAAAAAAAACTTTTAATAAAACACGTGGAAGCACTAGATGTGGATAATTAGCATGAAAATAAATGAAGGGGGAGGGGTATCACGTTATAAATAATGGACAGTTAAAATGAAATAAATAAATAATAAATCTTTTTAAGGAAATTGTCTGGGGTGGATAAAACCAAAACGCGAAAAAAAGAAAGAAAAAAAGAAAGAAAAAAAAAGGGTCTGTGTGACGGTTCGGTACGGCTCGGTACGGTTCGGTACGGCTCGCTCAAACCCAGGCCAGTTTAATCCTCCTCCACTCGCAACGCTGCAAGCTCCGGTGTTTAATGCATTTACAATCACGGCGGTTTTCATTTTACAGCCTCTACGGCCGTGTTCAATTCCCTTTTTATTACTCTTTAATATTCCCAAACTTTGTAATCCAAGCTTTGAAGAAAAACAAAAATACTAACGCGCCATTATTTGTCACGCCAATAAACGCGGCCTGAATTGAATTGAACTGAGAAGGAGACGGAGAGAGAGAGAGAGAGAGAGAGAGAGAGAGTGCGGGAAGCGTTTCCATCCCACTTTCAGACTCTCGAGGCTTGGCGTCTAGGTGTTTTTAATTGATTTTTGATTAGCCAGGCGGTGGGGTGGGGTTGGGGGGTGATCCATTAGCAATGAGAGAGATAAAAACCATAAAAGAGAGAGCAAGCCAGAGAGAGAGAGAGAGAGAGAGAGAGAGAGAGAGGCATGGACAAATGAACAGGCATAGTGACATGTTCGACATGTGCCACAGGGCCTGGAAGAGCATCTTTCACTTTTTACTCTCACCCATCCCCCATGCGACCCCTCCCCTCCCTTCTGCTAAATTAAATCAATTATTTTGCTTAATTAGTCGCAATGTCTCAGTTCGGGCCACGTCTCAATTTCACAACAGCTGAGGCAGGAAACTCGGTTTCTCTCGACACAATCTCAGGTACTCACTCATTAGCACCTACACCTTGAGACCTTGAGATACACACAAAGCGCTTTAAAAAAAGAAAAAGAAAAAGAAAGGGGGGGAGTGCACATGAATGATGTTGAAATGAATAAAAAGTCGATTAGCGAGAGATGCAACACGAGGCTCGGTTTCATTTACACGCAGCGTCACTGGAGCCTTTAAAGGAATACTCCGACATTATTCAAGCTAATCTCTATCGACTACCAGGTGTGTGTGTGTGTGTGTGTGTGTGTGTGTGTGTGTGTGATGTGAACAGACTAGGATTTCAATGCACCTAGCCAAAAAAACCCAAAAAAAACAACCCCAAAAACCAGTCCAACTGTTCAGTCTAAATGAACTTATAACCGAAGTGTAAGGGCAGGTGCTGAAGCCAGACGATGTTTAAAATATGGCTTCGTCCAGGATTTAGCGATCGCAGAGACGAACGCAAAATCGAGGAAACTGCGCTATTCAGAGGAGCTCGCGATGTTTTCAAAATTACCGCAGATTTCCCGCAGGTTCGGGCCGAGACGCGTCATGTGACATCATCACGATGCGCGTTCGACGAGCGAAGCCCGTGCGTCGAGCACGAGTACGGCTGAAGGGACTCGTTTTTAGAGCGTGCAAAGTAATTTCGTGCGACTGCGATTTTGCCGATTCGAGTAGTTTTCCGCAGGAAAAATAAATTTAAAAATCCGTTTTTTTTCGAGCATTTTGAGCCGCAACAATCGCAAAAAAAAAAAGAAAAAAAAAAGAAAAAAAAAAGAGAAACACGTCACGCTACAGAGAAGCTGCCGAGCGTAAACTCGGAGAACTCGGTTACAGCTTTACGGAGTGCTGACACTGGAGACTCCTTCCATGAATGTTAAATAAACGTCTCCTTACAGAAAAGTGGACCGAGCAGAAAGTCGCTTGTCTGACTCGAGTCCGCCACTAAAAAGCGGCGGTTACGTCCGAACGCTGGAGCAATACACTTAAAAAAGGAGTTCCGGTTACTTTACACTTTTCTAAACGATTTTTTTTCTTCTTCTGTGGTATCCTTATGCCATTAGAGCCACACGGCTACTCCGGTAAAAAAAAAAAAAAACCCCAGTCTCAAATTCTTCCCTTTGCTAAACTGGTCCTATTTCCTAAAGGACCATATGTGCAGATCTCAAGCGTCTACATTTCACGTAAACGTTTATCATCTGCCCTTCGATTTCTATTAAACACAACGTGGAGCTGAGCGCCGGTACTATAATTCGATAGAGATGCAAATGGCTTGTAATGTAATCTCCGCGAAATCAACTTAAGTATTCGATTGAATAAATCAAGCTGACAGAAATCCCCTCAAGCTACACGCTTTAATGCGGTCCAGTTCACAACCAAAGAGCATGTCACGAAAAAAAAACAAAAAAAAAAACCCCACGGTCCTGTAGTCTCCGGGCCAGTGAACGGTTTTCTGCTGAATATTTACGATTGCAGCAGCACGGACGTACGAGGAGGTTTTGACGGCATCATTCCTGCAAGGGTGCCAGTGATGTGGCAGTACTTCCTGTATATACTGCACAGTACTTCCTGCCTGGGCGATTTCCCCACCTCCGTTTATCCGGCCATCCGTTTTCTGTACCGCTTAATACGTGCACAGGGTTGCGGGGGAGCCTGGAGCCTATCCCAGGGAACAAGTCGGAGCATGGACACCCTGGACGAGGTGCAGCCCATTGCGGGGCACGATCACACACACACATATTCATACACTACGGACAATTTGCAAATGCCAGTCAGCCTACACCGCGTGTTTTTTGGACTGGTGGAGGAAACCGGAGTACCCGGAGGAAACCCCCAAAGAACTGGGAGTGCATGCAAACTCCACGCACACAGGGCGGAGGCGGGATTCGAACCCCCGACCCCCGGAGGTGTCAGGCGAACGTGCTAAGCACTAAACCACCGCGCCTCCCTGATTCCCCGTCTTCTAAAATCTAGACTGAACTCCCGCTTATTGCTTTTGAAACGACTTGTTTTGCTGCCAGAGGAACACTCTGAAATCCGAATGGTAGTTGCTTGTGAACAGCAGACGCGAGCTTGGGCTGAAAAGCGCTGGAGTATTGCTTTAACACACACACACACACACACACACACACATCAAATAGAGCTAGATGAGACACCAAAGCTGACCACCTTCCAGCAGATGTGACAGCAGCACTTAGTCCTCAATGTTTATGTAGATTGACTCTGCTTGTCTGGTTCCCTTAGTGGTGAGGGGCCATGGGCCAGACGGATGAACAGAGATGGAGGGAGGGAGGGAGGGATGGAGGAAGGGAGTCAGGGGGCGAGGATCAGACATTCCCGTCACGGTAAATTTACACCACTACTACATTTTAGCTTGTATCTTTAAAACCAATTTCGGCTCTCTTGGGTTTCTCCACCACCCGATACTCCGTATTCGCCAGGCTGTTGGCCTCCCAGCTCACCTGAGTACCAGACAACGAGCTGCAAACGCAGACACATTCGCAGACACGCACACACACTGGGCCAGACGATGGTTTTATATGTTTATTTATTTATTTTTATTATTCGCTGTGTAGGTGGGACGAAGCCTCATCAAGGCAAGCTGAACATAAGGAAAAGTTCAGTAATGGCGTGATGACGGTCGGAGAGTTAAGCCTTATGGACGTGGACGTGGGCTTTTTTTGGGGGGGGGGGGGGGCTGGAGGGGGGCGGTGGCAAGCTCGCATGTTCGCTTCTTCCCTTCTTCACTAATTGTAGCTTGTGACTAATTGGCGTATTAGCAAAAATCCATTCCAGGCTAGCGGCGAGAGCTGCGAGGGACACCTCATAGCTCATTATGCCCTCATATTGTGGGGAGAAGAGATTGTTTTGAGGGGAGGGGAAGTGCAATCTGCAATTGGTCAGGTGAGAACGGCAATTAAGGAACTGCACCGGTTTCTAAAAGCCCGACACCGCGCTCTAATATAAGCATAATTTACCACGGTCTCTGGTGTCTGGCTTTAAATTACCACAGCAAGTTTCTCCGGATCTCGAAAGAGAACACAAAATTGATGCAAGACCTCTGTGTGTGTGTGTGTGTGTGTGTGTATGCACATAATTCTTAGACCTTAAGATACAGTGCGTTAAAACCAAACACATTATTTCCTCCTCTGTGTTTTTTTTTTCTTTAAGGATTTGTGTGCCGAGTTTCTATCGCGTTGCTCGCTCATGTAATAGCTTCGTATGAACTGTGAGAAAAGCCGACTAATCTGTACAAATGCATGAAGCGAACTCCATGCAGAGATATTACAGTAATGACAGGCTCCGGATCTGACTGATAGGGAGCGTTGAAATAATTGGCCGATTATGTGCAGCTATTTTCTAAATTTCTGTACGCCGGTCGACGGAGCGTGTTTGACGTACAGCGTTAAGCGTGAACCGAGAGATATCTTACTCTAGTGAGAGCCTCCGTGCTTTCAGCTTTCAAATTTTTTAATAGTCAGTTTGGGGCCTTTTTTATTCCCCCCACCCCACCCCCCACCCCTCAGTTTCAGCACTTACCCGGTTTTGCAATAGTGACTATTGAACATTAACGACGTAGTTTAGGGAAATTTCACATTTCAAACAACCCAATTACACATACGTGTGCCTCGATTTCCCACTCTTGTCTCGTTTCACTCTTAATTCCTCCATCTTTCCTCCTTTCTCTCTCTCTTCTTTTTCATATGTGATGTTTTCGTGCTTAAGGACGTTAGAATATTTCCACCAGGAGAACATCGATCCCACTAAAACCTTTCCCCGTCCCAGCCAATTTACCCGCGGTAAAACTAATATTGTCTTTAATCAGATGCAATTAGGACTCCGAGTTAAGATCTCCTCCCAATTAAAACTCATTAGACCCCCTAATAGCGTTAGCGAAGGCTTCTGTAACTGCTGCTCATCTGTGCTGCACGTGAAGGCAGTGGGGGGCATGAGGGGGGTGGTATTGGCAGACATGGCATCCTCAGCAAAACTGACACCCACCAGACGGTTAAAACACAGCTGGAATCTGAAGACCGAGCTTCCTGTACCGTTTCCTTTGAACGCATAATGCTCTACTTATTCCCTCCATATTTTCCAAAGCAATCCCACGTCGTCGCCTTCTGTTCACGCATCCAATTTCTTATCTGCTTGTCTGAGCCTCATCTGCTCGTATTATAAGCGTCTTTTTTCTTTTCTTTCAATTTAACTGTTAAACTCTGGATTCTGATTGGTCAGAAGATGGTGATTAATTTTCTCTAACAGCAATCTCTAACTGTAAATCAAAGGTATTATTATTATGATTATTATTATTATTACTAGTAGTAGTATTAATGTGCTTGATTTAATGTTATTCTTTCTATAGTAGCAGCTAATTCACAGGGACTTTGATTAATATGGAGCAGTTTTCTTTAAGGAGATACGGTATTTATTTGACATTTATGGAAGGAGTCTCGAGTGTCAGTCTTTCCGGCATCTTCGGGGTAGAGGAGTTTACACTCTGTGCTTTCTCGGTGCTGTGAAAAGCGACGTTTGGTTTAGTTTAACGTGATTATAATGGAAATCATCGTTAGCTTTACGGTGCAAATTATGGGGTGTGTGATGGGGGTGCGGTGGGGGTGGGGGTGGGGGTTGTTTGGAAGGGTCTGCAACCCCCCCCCCCCCCGCCGCCCTCCTAAATAAAGCTTGATCCCTCCTGACGGATGTCAAAACAAGATCTTGTCAATTTCCTGCACAGTTCATGAAAAGGAAATGCTCGCGGTGAAAAGATTACGAAGGAGTTGACGCGTTGTCTCGAGGTCTCGAGTGTGAACGAAGCGAGCCGACAGAACACCGTTCATTGAAGCGGCGTACGCTGAATTTACGAACAGGAAAATGTCAATTCGACCGGATACGTTCCTCTCGGCGTGTATTTGAACCGGCGCTCGTGCTCGCGCTTGGAAGTCACATCCTTTACATTCTGCATGGTGAGGTCACGAGTAAGAGAAAGGGAAATGGAAAGAGGAGGAGGAGTTCGGAAAGTACACACTACTTTTTGAAGGCGTTCCTGGCACCGTTCGTCACATGAAGCTGAACAGCACTGTCTAGATTACCCAGATTGCTGTGGTATAACAGGAATTAAAAGCCTTTGGGACGTGCTGTTATAGGAACTTCGGGGTCGTAACTGTAACGCCGCTTCTTCGCACGACCTGGTCCTTGCTTATTTTCCTATAGCAGCATGATACATAGTAGAATCCCCATCTTAACCATTAGGCACGTTTCAAGACAGCTCAAGTGAAGTTTCCTGGCTGATCGTATTAAAGGCTTAAAGGCAAAGAGGCAGAACTTACCGACGAGGCATTGCTTTTTGACTAGTACTGCCAAATTAATTAAAAATAATAGTGTCATTTTCTCCTTCTATAATTCCAAAATCTTACCTTATAAGACTGTAATTTTTTGGGATCTTGTTGACAACTGAACACGACAAACACGCCACACACACTATATTATTATATTTTTTAATCTGGCAAAAAGCAACAAAGAGCACATGATCCCCAAAATCCCATTTATTCATGTATAAAAAAAACAAACATAAGGACTGTGTACTGCTGCCAAATCGTGCCGAGTTTGTGCGACTCGCTCATTTGGACGAGAAAGGGAAGAACTCGAAGCTGGTTGTATGGAGGAGAGTTTGTTTGGGGAGCTGAAGGCAGTTAAGGATGGTCTGTTCTGCAAAGAGAGCTGGAGGCAAGTGATTTTCAATATCATCACTAGAAACCATGGGATTCTGCTTTTATTTGTGATAACGTTCCAAATTTTACATGGAGGGGAAAAATAAACAACCAAAAACGTTTGAGTAGCGTTTGTGCCCTTGCCAGTGTTTGATTAGCTTTCCCTCCGTCTCTTGGTCCACCGAGAGCGCCGACTAGCCTCCAGCTTGATCACTGAAGTTCTTGTTTTACTCTTATTGGTTGTTGCTTGTCGCTGTTCTGTGCGTTTGTCATACATGTGCTGGGGGGAAAAAAAACGACCGGCCTGTGATGGCAAAGCATGCTGGAATAGACGCAACATTTCTGGCCATCTGTGAATGCTCAGAGAGGGTAAACTGCCAGAGGCTGGGTGTAATGGGGTGGGGTTTTTGCTGATTTCCAAAAATAAATAAATAAATAAAAATGTTGGCACTCGGCAAAAGTTAGCATCAGGACCATAATGAGCAACGTTACCATTTATACCATGGCTGTCTTCAGTTTTGGATTCTGATTGGTCGGAAGGTGTCGATTCATTTCAACAGCAACTATGACTGTAGGGCATTTTTTTTCAAATCGAATAGTTTTCTGCCAAAAAACAAAAAAAAAAACGCAAAAAACTCAGCAACTCGCATCACAAATTTCGAATTTTTTTAAAAAAAAGCCACAGTAAATTCTTTGAACAGTAAAATAAGAACCCCTCGGCACAGATTTATTTTATGAGCGTAATTTAACACCAACAAAACATTACATTCGATATTTTATATATATAGGTCTTTTGGGGTTTTTTTTTTTTTTTTTTTTTTTTTTTTTAGCTATTGAGGTTTGGACCTCGAGCGACCTGGCTGATATCTTTAAAGCACTCAATAATTAATAATACAGTGGTAGACGTCACAGCCCTCTAAGTGAATTATGGAGGCTCCGGGAGGAGGATTTTGTTCTTAAAGAGATACCTTTCATTTCTTGGTCATTATTTAGGCTCAGTAGTGGCTTTGTTTTGATGTTAGTGACCACACTACTACCAGAAGGGCCTTGCGCAAGATCCTCCCCGGCTCTTCTTCACTCGTAAGTCGCCTTGGATGAAAACCCTTCAGCAAAATGGGTCATTATACATGCATTTATTCAGAGGTTAATTCTCACGTTCTGGTTTCTAAATCTAGACGTCGATTTGCAATTCTTAGAAAGAAACGCACACATCCTGATTTTGAGTTCTGCACAGGGAAAGCGGGTTCGGTCGGCCAGCGATGGAGCTCTCTCTCCGTGGTTCTGAAAGAGTGTCAAGACAAACGCTAGGGACGGGACCCCCCCCAAACAAAACAAAAAACCAACTCACTTTAAGAGAACGACGGTTTAATATATAATGCAGGTTTTTTTTTAAATAGTGTAAGCGGGTTTCATGACAGCGTGGTGTTATTCGGAAAAGAAAAGCGTTCTGCACAATCCAGCCTGGCTTGGTACACTTCCCTCGTAAGATTAAAAAATAAAAATGCACTCGGTTAAAACCTGATTTGTTCAGCCGGGCTACGCTCACGTTCACATGTTAATTAATTATTTTTGCTTTGAAAGACCCACCTGTCTATCAGTCAACACCAGGCAGGTGTTTTTTTTATTTTTTTATTTTTTTTAAATTGTATTATTATTATAATTTTTTTTTTTTACATAACGCTGTCGTGCTTTTGAGATTAGACTTGCTGACATTTATGCTAATGAGTGCATGAAGCCAAATCTCACGATCTTTAGTTAATTTACTAAAAGTGCAATATAATTACACCATTTAACACGAATAAGAACAGGCACTCTGTTTCTAGACATTTCACCTTTTCAAAAATAGAAATAATAATAATAATTCAATTAAAATAATCATTTTGCTAATGCTTTATTTATTTATTTATTTATTATTTTTTTGGCCTGACTTTCCTGAGTGTTGGGCGGTTATCTCATTTCTATGAAATTAAAAAACTAAACGAAAAAACAGCGTCAGCACAACGCCTATATCACTGGCACAGCAGTCTGCTTCAATGTTAAACGGTGAACCGCAATTCATGAACTTGCCTATAACTACGTATAATTTCGCTAAGGGTTTTTTTTCCTTTTCTTTTCTTTCTTACCTCCCGAGTTCTCTCCTAAATTCAGTATATAAACAGTGACACCCTGATAACATGGTAGCAGATTGCATTCCAGGATCCGATCAGCCGTGATGATCGGATCCCAATAGACGGATAGATAGATAGATAGACATTGCACCGATTCAATATCCAGGATAAATACCAGCTAAAAAAATAAATAAATAAATAAATAAAAAAGGTGGATGGGATATCTGTGGGGAAAAACAACAACAAAATTTTACTCGGATCTTGTAGCAGATAGAAAGGATTGGGGAATTTGGAAAAGATTTTTATTTGGAAATATAAATGTTTATACTGTATATAAAATGACCTGATTGTGTTTTGTTTTTTTGTTTTTTTTAATTTAAGGATCGATTGTTATTATATTTATACTTTATTATATTTATTGCGTTTGTCATGCGAGTTATTTTTGTTTTGAGTTTTGTATAAGTCGTGTTTTTAAATAAAATTTATTTACGTTTAATAGTATAAGATAGCATCTAACAGGATATAGCTAGGATATATAAACGTGTCAGTATGTCAGTCCCGCCAGGATTTTGCGAAACGAACGCAAAATCTAACAAACTCTGCAATATTCGGAATATAATTTTTTTTTTTAAATTACCGCGGATTTGGGCCAAGACGCATCATGTGACATCGTCAGGACGCGCATTCAGCCAAAAACCCCTCTTCGATTCACTTCTGTCGAACGGATACGGCTGCGAGTTCTCATTTACCAACGAACATCACGGCGAAAGAGCGCGCAAAACAATTTCGCGCATTTGCAGTTTAGCCAATTCATGTAGTTTTCTGCAAAAAAAAAAAAAAAAAAAAACAACAACAGCAAAACTCTAAGTTGTATCACAAATTTTGAACAAAGCTGCAGCAAAACCGAGCATTTTTGGCCACAACATTCACAAAAAATCTGTAAAATCCTATACGGACTCATATAAGTGAGAAATGATGAATAATCGAGGCTAATTCGCCTAATTATTAGACCGCTATTGTCACGAATCCTCTCAGCACACTTCCCAATGCAACATGTGCTTCTCAGACTCTTATCTCTTAACGATTGTTTTGTTTTCACCTCCTGTCTCCACCCCTGTTTCGTCATTGGTTGGTTTCCCCATTCTCTTTTCTGGATAAACAATAAACAACGCCACGATTACGCACTTGCGTTCTGCCTCTAAACGCATGCACCGACTTATAAACTTGCTAAGAATTATTAGCATGCTAGTTGCTGTAATGTTAGCTAATCGGGTTAGGCTGCAAGCTCCCGGGTTAGTTATAAATAAGCGCTTAATAGTACTTCAAGTTGACATTGTCGCATTGTGTAACGTTATAATAACGTTCTAGTGGCACGATAACGCTCGTTATGAATCGTCGTATCGATGGTGTGGTGTCATGCGATGTAGTACAGAGATCAACTGGAAACGTGTTTACGACAGGTTTCAGATGGATGCGATGACACTAACGCGGCATTGTGATATATTAACTACGGCACATTTCTGTGTTGTGTGCAAAACCTCGGTGAAATTCTGGTCCTGGGTACAGCTCTGTGTGCTCATACGAGTTAGTTTTGATTCAGTCCGGCTGATTCAGTAAGGCTCTTTTTCTAGACCGTGTGACATCTGACACCGATCTGAGCTAATTAGCACAAGGGCTTTAGTGACTTCTCCTTCCTCCAATCACTTTTCACTGTCAATCAACAAGTTATTCTGGTTCATGCTGATGTTGTGGGGATAGACTCAGGTGCGGGACAGTGGGGATAATTGAAACTAATTGCGCACACTGTGGATTTGAGGCGCTGACATCACCCTGCTCTCGACGGAAAGAACTGCGAGAGAGAAGAAAAGGAGAGAGGGAGGCGAGTGAGCGAGAGACAAATCAGATTCAGATGCTAGTGAACCTGATGTCTCTGATTTTCTGATTTGCCGTGGAGAATAGAGTCGGCTTATCAGTATAATCGCACCTCGCCTGTCTGGCTGTCATGAGTAGGAGCGAGGAAACACACCTTTGATCCTTGAGCCTGGAACACTTCAGCTCTACAAGACAGCTCATTGGCCTGAGGGCATTTTTTTTTTTTTTTTTTTTTTTTTGGGTCCTATCTGGAGAGGCAGTGGCATAAAAATTAGACGAATATGTGGGTAAAAAAAATAAAATAAATTGTGTGTGTAACTGTGCACATATTTGAAATGGAAGATTTCTATGTTTTTCAGCACGATCATTACCACTTGTAGTGAATTTGTAAAGTTATTGGACATATTAGAAGATAATTGTGAATCATATTTAAAGTACAGTAACATAATTTGTAGGTATGGACTCTAACATATATATATATATATATATATATATATATATATATATATATATATATATATATATATATATAGGTACTGTATGCTAATTCTCATGTTAACTGTACAATCATGTATAATACTTAATTGTAAAGCTTTACAGTAAATTCTTGCAGCTACATAAAGTACTGTGAATAAATTCCTGTAAAAATAAAAGCAATGTAAAAGCAATGCAATATATTGAGGTAAGTGCTAGACTTAAAAAAAAATTAAAAAAAATTGTAAAATTTACAGTAACTAATTGTAAAGATTTGCAGGAAATAATGTGAAATGTATTTACAGTGTTTGGAGGTAATTGCTGGACTGTTAAAAAATCTGCCAAATGTACAGTAAAGAATTGGTCAACTTTACAGCAAATAATATAAAACATTTACAGTTATGTAATATATTTATTTACATACTAGAAGAAGAGTAAATTCCTGTAAATGCAATGCAATATATTTAGGTAAGTGCTAGACTAAAAAAAAATGTAAAAATTTACAGTAACTAATTGTAAAAATTTGCAGGAAATAATGTGAAATGTATTTACAGTGTTTGGAGGTAATTGCTGGACTGTTAAAAATCTGCCAAATGTACAGTAAAGAATTCGTCAACTTTACAGCAAATAATATAAAACATTTACAGTTATGTAATATATTTATTTACATACTGTAAAAAAAAAACAGTGAAATTAACAATAAATAGTTTGACCTAATTTTAAAAAAAAGAAAAAGAAGAAGAAGAGTAAATTCCTGTAAATGCAATGCAATATATTGAGGTAAGTGCTAGACTAAAAAAAAAATGTAAAAATTTACAGTAACTAATTGTAAAAATTTGCAGGAAATAATCTGAAATGTATTTACATGTAATGTAATATATATTTGCAGGTAATTGCTGGACTGTTAAAAATCTGTAAATTGTACAGTAAAGAATTGGTCAACTTTACAGCAAATAATATAAAACATTTACAGTTATGTAACATATTTATTTACATACTGTAAAAAATCAGTGAAATGAACAATAAATAGTTTGACCTGATTAAAAAAAGAAGAAGAGTAAATTCCTGTAAAAGCAATGCAATACATTGAGGTAAGTGCTAGACTAAAAAAAAATGTACAAATTTACAGTAACTAACTGTAAAAAATTTGCAGGAAATAATGTGAAATGTATTTACATGTAATGTAATATATATTTGCAGGTAATTGCTGGACTGTTAAAAATCTGTCCAGTAAGGAATTCGTAAACTTTACAGCAAATAATATAAAACATTTACAGTTATGTAATATATTTACATACTGTAAAAAAAAAACAACAACACGGTGAAATGAACAATAAATATTTTGAACTAATTAACTTTACAGTTAATAATTGTGAACATATTTACAGTAAATTAATGTAATATATTTGCAGGTAAGAAATGTACTGTAAAAAATTTGACAGTCAATCACTGTAAAGCTGAAGAGTAAATAATGATAGTTGTTTCAGTGTTTTTTCAGCCTTATTTATAATAGGATTTTTTCCAGGGAGAAGGTGTGACGGTTTGTGGGGGTGAAGGGGTTAAAAAAAACAAAAAAAAACAGCCATACCATGACTTGAAATATCACATTATATTTGCACTATTGATCTGTAAAGAGAGTTTCAGTCCCTGGAATAGAGGGTGGTGGTGTGGTCAATAGATATTGGCCCAGGTTTATTAAAAACAAACTCTTGAAGAAAAAAAAAAAGGATTTAGGATGAGACAGATATGAGAGAAATACTTACCACAACACTTCTTATGACTTTTATTCGACTTTCCATCACCGGTTTCGTGGTATCTGTATGGCATTTACAAATAACTGAAGGATTCATGAAAGTGTTTTACAGAAACAGAGCCCAATCCACCTACTGGCATGTTTTTGGAAGGTGGGTGGAAACCGGAGAACCTGGTGGAAACCCACACGGACACGTGGAGAACGTGTGAAACTCTACCCGCTGTAGCACCGCCCATACAGTCGATAATCATAACGGTCATTTCGAACTGTGTAATATAAACTGGCTTCAGCACAGCAGCTTCCACGGCTGATTCAAGGACATCTGACACATATACTATATATAGATATATACTGAACGTTATATGTAATTCACCTACACGCGCACACTCACGCGCAAACATCTTCCTCGTCATCCTACAGAAGTACTTACCTTTGTCTGGTTTTCGAACAGAATAGCAAAACATTTCTCTGCCGAATTTGCATTTCTATATGCTGACAGTGGCGCCAGAGAGAGTGGATAATTGCACCAAATGCTCTGACTGTGAGAGAAGGATAGAGAGAGATAGACAGAAGGCCGTCTAAAAAAAAAAGAAAAAAAAGAAAGAAAGAAGCAGCCATTACGGGATGGTTTTCATTCTTTCTCGCCACTCGTCATTTCCATCCCACTCTCAACCACTTGTGCCGCCGAAAAGATTTACCTTGGTCTCCCATTTTCCCTATTTCCCTCCGCAGCTCGTTCCCTAGTGGCTTAGCTTCAATCCCTCGCTCGCTCTGCCTCTCAGACTTTCTCTTATAACCCCCCCCCCACACACACACACACACACACACACCTCTCTTTCTCTCTCTCTCATCCATATTCATCCAGAGACTCCCTCGCTCCCTCTGTCACCCACAGCATGGCGTTAATACACCAATTAGCCCTGAGAGCAGATAATGGACTATTTCACGTTGCAAGAGAATGAGAGAGAGAGAGAGAAGAGAGAGTTAGAGAGAAAAGGAGAAGAGAGATGGAGTCCTGAGATGTTACTGATTATGAAAATCTACCTGTCGGCTGCACCGGTGCTTGACCGAAGAAGAGGTCTGAAAGTTTGAAACTGACCCTCGAGTGGCTAATGGAACTGCCTGCTTGTTTTTATTTCCCTCTTTAAAGGAGTTTTATACCATACTTATACCCGTCGCTTATTCGTAATGAGCCGTGCTGGCTTTTTGGGAACTTTTCAACTGACACAAATGCAACTTTTCACTTCGGCATTCCTTCCCAAGCCATGCCCCTTAACCTAGAACGTCAGTGCAAGAAGCGGCGCTTTCTGAATCGATAGACAGCGTGACTGACAGGTGAGAAGACATTCCTTCACGTCCTGATTGGTTGGCATTTTATTCCAGGTAGGAATTGTGTTAACACAGGACATTTGTTACATTTGGCAATCACTGATCTAACCTGATGTGTGCTTATCAGTGTACGAAAACGTAAGAGTAACCTGAATCTCACCCTAAAAAAATAAAATAAAAAAAACCCAGCATTTATTCTTGTTATAAATAAGCCAGACTGGCATATAGACAAGTCCCAGATAGTTTGGTTTCAGCTGGAGAGAGATAGAGAGGGAGCACAGTAAACTATATACTCGCTGTACAGTTTGACAGCTTGGGAGCTACATTATAACACTGCTGAGAGGTTACAAAGCTGCTACATTTCCCAGAAGCCCATGGGTGCTGAACTGCTGTATTTCCAAAATCGCTACTTCCAGCAAGTAATGAGCTGATCCTGATACAAACTACATGGCGTTCTGCGTATTATGCCTCAGTGTACATTAATAATACAATAATATTGCTATTATTATGTATATTAATATGAATACCTTTATCGTCATTGTACATGATACGCAAGTGGCTCCCCAAAACCTGCACACCAATGGGTGATATCTAGGGCCCATGAGATCTTATACAGTACAGGTGAAAAAACACTCAAAAACCTGTTATCAAAGTCTTTTCCATAGACCCGAGAAAGTTTCCTGGTAATCTCATTGCATTTAGTACTATACGAAAGATTTTAGAGAAGCGGGTCGAAATTGGACTCCTTGAGTGTGACGGTTAGACCTACTGACATGGAAGGCAAATTTCTAGACGTCGATGAGATATATCATATAAATATTCATAATCGTATGGGGGGAAAAAAAACGGCTTGAAAAATCGCTGACTTTATCTTTAACGTCTTTATGTCGTTAACGAACCGGACGTTATATCTAGACGAATGATGCGCAACCGTCGAAACATTTTATTATCGAAAATAAGTATATTTTATTGCTTTGTTATTTATGTAACGCAGATCGTAGCCAGTAAGTGCTTATAGACAAGGATTTTGTCAGGCAGAATACTGTTCAACGTGCAAACTGATCCCTCCGTCAACTCGTCAGTCGCTTCAGATTTTGATATTTGGTAAGTTGTTCAAAGCACAAAAGCTGAAGAATACTAGAAAAGTGGGACCCTATCTGAAAAAAAAGAATGACGTCGAGGGGCAAAATGGGGTCACTATGTGGGGACTGTCTGTAAATAATATGGTTTATGACACAGAGGGACTGTAATCTATAAACACAAACACTGGACACACAGTGGAGACGGCCGTGTTGCACACGTGAAATCACTTTTTTTTGTTACTTAGCACATGTATCAGGGGTGTCTGATCCGATCCGGAAAGGGCCGGTGTGGTGTGGGTGCAGGTTTTCAATCCAATCAAGCAGGAGCCACACCTGATTCCACCTGTTTAATCAGTTGATCTTGGCTTTCAATAGACTCAGGTGTGGCTTCTGCTCGGTTGGAATGAAAACCCGCACCCACACCGGAACTTTCCGGATAAGACTGGACACCCCTGACATATATCATTCTGCCCCATAGGCCCCACCTTCAAACTTTGGTAATTGAAGTGGAAAGCTAGAAGTGAAGCAGAATGATAATATGGGTCCACACTGAACTTTATTTTTAACTTTATTATTGAATAGACTATAAACATGTGTAAATATTAGTCAAATGAAATTCCGGGCCAAAAACCAAATTCAGGATATATTCAGACAAAGGCTATTGATAAAGTCAGTGCTTTCAATATGATAACACTTAGGTGAATATATATATATATATATATATATATAAAAAAAAAAAAACAGTTAGCTGAAAAACTGCTTGTCGATTTGGACCATTTTAAGAAGAACATTTTTAGTGGCTGAAATTTTGGTGCGTCCCAAGAAAATATGGATTCTTACTGTTCTTAACAACAACAACAACAAAAATGTAAAAGTTAGATTACATATTGTGGCACTGCAGTGTGAAGCAAGTGTATTTAAGTATTGGGCATGTATTTACAGAAAAGGTTTCGGATGAGAAAGAATTCCATTGCTTGGACGTCAGACGCATAGCTTGTCTCGGGGTAATTAGGACGACTGTGAAAATGAGATTTTCCACTGAACTATTCCTTTAAGATGTGTTCACACTTGAAAGTGTCATTTAATTTTAAGCCACAATGATGTTACTGCAAATTCATAAACCTACGCACAGCTCACACACACACACACACACACACACACACACACACACAAGTCCCCAGTGTTGAATTAACTCTTAACACCTACAGTGTGGAAGTTAGTGTTGAATTCACATTTGTGTCCAGGTGTTAATGCAGCACGGGGGATGATATTGGATATCAAAATTCAATGTCTGGCTTAGTAGCGCGAACTAACACAGCAAACATCAGTCTGAGAAGGTGGCAGTGCCTGCCAGTGTTGGATCAGCGCCGACACAATTACAGGATTGATTGACGATGATGAGCAGACTTGCGTCCACGTCGAGCCAGGACATGCGCTTTTTTGCACTTAGCATGATGGTTGCCAGCCAAACAGACCTCATCAATGGCTAAATATTGAATTCCGATGGGTCAGACACCAAGTGTTCTTACGAATAATTAGTAGGTATATGCAACATATAACAATACTGTGCAGTTCCTGCAGATTGCAGTGTAACTGCATTTTAAAGTATATCTATGTGTTCTACAGTAAATGACCGTATGTTGCTACTTAGCCATTTAAAAAAGAAAAAAGAAAAAGAAAAAGATATCCCAGTAAGATATTGATATCCTAGTGAGCAAGGATGTCCATTACTGAGTCTGTCTGGTCAGACTTAAATTGGCCCATTAAAGCTGTTGTTATTGGTCTGTTTTAAGTCAGGCATGATCTGGGTTTCCCTTCCAAAAAGCAGGATTCTTAAATGGTAGAGTTATTATTATTATTATTATTATTATTATTATTAATGTTATATAGCATTGAGCTCTCTCTCTCTGGTTAAAATCATCTTAACTTTACAATGCTTTTTGGATACTGAAGCCTGGTTCCTAATATGGCAAAAAGTAGCATTTCAGTCATTTCCTCTGGCAAAAAGTCTAGACATCATGTTGACGCCTGGCAAATGCATTGTTATGCTTACCAGGACTGTACAATCTGTGATGGTCACAATGTACTTACATTGTGGCTGGGATCAGATTCATGCTGATTTCACATGGTTAGCAAGTGGCCACTTTCTCACTTTGCAAAGGCATGACTAATGCGACCTCTCAGGGCCGGGGCAGCTAGAACGCAGACTCTAAGTAGGCAGAGATGGTGAAAAAAGAGTGGGGATTTTATTTAAATGCAGGTGCAAAGGCTTGAGTGGGTGAGTATGGATTGCTGTTTTCCCCAAGTGGGGCGCGAGGAACGGGCTGGAGGAAGGCTGGACCCAGGAGGTTTGGTGGGAGGCGCAGCCGGGGAGCGTATTCTCTGCACTCGGCTTGTCGTCGTCTTCGTCATCGTCTGTGAGAAACAGAGAGAAAAACAGATGAATCACTAGTCGTGCTTTGGGAGAGCGAACTCACCGCACTGCTTCTTCTGCGCCCTTTTATATCTGCTCCTCTTCTCTCTGACGGTGAGGGGAAGCTGCTCCAATCATCTGCTACCAGCCATGTGTGTTTCTGCCGCCCCGGCTTGCAGCCATGTGCGCTCTAGCTGTCCAAAACCCCTGGGGTGCTGAATGGCGCTGTCCATTCAGCACCCCGCTGGCACCGTGCTGTGCGTTGTGTGTGTGGGCTGCAGGCCTGCCGTCACAATACCCCTTCTCAGCTCTGAGCCTACTGCCGGTGTGGGCTGGGCCCAAGGGGTGTACCTTCTTCAGAGGCTGTCTGTGTTTCCATGTTGTGCCCCCGCCCAGTGCTGGACCTGGAATGAGAGGTCCTACAATTAGAGGAACCAACAGGTCTCCCTGGTATTCATATCTTTGGACCGGACCATCCACTGTAGGGGGCATGGTTGGTGACCAGGGTGAAGTGCTGTCCTGCCAGGTAGTATCGCAGTTCCTTGATGGCCTACTTTATTATGAGGGCTTCTTGTTCCACTGTGGCGTACTTCCGTTCACCGGGGGTTAGCTTTCTGCTGACTCCAAAGCGTCTGTGTACAGTGAATGGCAGACAGTAGTCAGGGTTCTGGATGACCGGCGAGCTGGTGAGGGCTTGCTTGAAGGCCTGGAATGCCCACTCTGCCTCCTCGGTCCACTGCACCCGGTCCAGTTTGCCCTTCTTGGTCAGGTCTGAGAGGGGGGAAGCTACAGAGAAGAATTTAAGGACAAATCTCCTGTAATACCCCGACAGCCCCATAAAGGCACATACCTGCTTTTTTGATGTGGGCCAGGGGTACCCACTCACTGCCTCCAGCTTCTTTTCCTGCTGCTTCAGCAGCCCCCGGCTGATGCGTTATCCCAGGTACTTTGCCTCTGTTAACCCCAGGTGGCATTTCTTCGGGTTGGTCATCAGCCCAGCCTACCGGAGGCTTCTGAGGACTTCCCTGAGGGGATAGAGGTGATCGGCCCAGGTGGAGGAGTGGATGACAACATCGTCCAAGTAGGCGGCCGCGAACTGGTGTTGCGGCCTCAGGAAGATGCCCATTAGGTGCTGGAAAGTCGCCGGTGCACCGTGGAGGCCAAAGGGAAGAACCCGGTACTGCCAGTAGCCGCTGGTGGTGCTGAAGGCGGTTTTGGCTCTGGTTTTTGGCACCAGGGTGACTTGCCAGTAGCCGTTCGTCAGGTCCAGAGTGGATATGAACCGGGCTCTCCCCAGACGCTCGATCAGGTCGGTGCCTCATGGAAAAGGGTAACTGTCTAACTCCGACACCTGGCTGAGTCTCCGGAAGTCATTGCAAAGGCAGGGAGATGCCATCAAGCTTCATGGTATAATTGGGTGCCTGTACGCTTACCAGGCTGTTGCAGGAAGTATGTCACTGGGCCCACCCTCTCGAGGACTGTGTAGGGGCCCTGCCACAGGCCAGGAACTTACAGGCAGCATTCGGGAGCAGCAGGAGCACCTGATCACCTGGTTGGAACTATCGTGGCTGAGCTGGCCGGCTGTAGGTCCACTGCTGTTCTTGCTGTGCTGTTTCCATGTGTTCCCGAACGATGGGGGTGGCCGGGTCGATCCACTCCTGCATCTCTTGTACAGAATCGACCAGGGACCGGAACAGAGAGGGTTGTTCTTCCCAGGCTTCTCAGGGCACATCCAACAGTCCTCGAGGTTGCTGCCCAAAGAGAAGCTCGAAGAGGATGAACCCGGTGGATGCTTGCGGCATCTTCCAGATGCGAAAAGCATGTAGGGAAGGAGGAGATCCCAGTTTTGGCCATGCTTGTGTACCACTTGGCAGAGCATCCATTTAAGTGTTCGGTTAAAGCACTCCACCAGGTTTTCGGGGTGCGATCTGCTGGCACTGAGGGCACCGCTGGCAGAAGACCTGGACTTCGGCGTCCATACTGGACCAAAGGAACCGGTCCCACGGCTTGGCCAAGGTGTTGCGTGCCCCGTGGTATCCGACGAGCGGGTGACTGTGGGCCAGGTGCATCTGGAGCCGAGTCTTGGAATGAGGGATGACCAGGAGGTCGCAGGGCTGGCCCCGGCGTTCTGTCTGGAAGTAGAGGAGGCCATTGGACACCAGGAAGTAGGTGGCTGGGAGACGCTGCTCTGGTTGCTGGTCGACGCCATCGATCAGTTGCATCTGACCCCAGCAGTGCCTCAGTCGGTCATCCTCCTTCTGTTCGCGCCCAAGGTTCCCCTCCCGAGCGACCTAGTGAAACAGAGGAGACTGGGCCATGTAGACTGGCCGGACACAGACCGTGGAGGCTGGCTTCTTCTTCGGGTGTCGGTGGCATTAATTTCTCTGGGTTGGCTGAAGGGAAACCCTGGCCAGTCCTGTCCAAGCAGTAGTGGCACCAGAAGCTCAGGAATTAGCCCAACGAGGAGCGGCCAGTTGCCGGTCAGTGCAGAGACAATGAATTCCATAGCCAAGACCTCCAGGATGTCTCCATGGACACAAGACACCGGGAGGTATCCTGAGGGTTTGGGCAGCTGGCTGAGGCCGGCCTCGCAGGCCAGAGTTACAGTGCTCCCTGAATCAAAGAGGGCTGTGACCGGTATGCCATTTACCCTTACGACCATGATAGAGGCGTCTGGGGGTGAAGCTGCATGGGGGCACGGCCCGCCAGCCAGGGCTTGGTGACATGTTGCGGAGAGGCCGGGTCCAGCTCGGTGGGCATGAGTTCGTTCCGAAGCAGCTTTCCTGCGGCCTTCTTTCCCAATGCAGGAGGAGATACGGCCGCCATGGGTCTTGACCCTGGTGGAGCCCCAGAGAATGGTCCTTCTGCATTCTTCATCCCCACCACCTTACATTCTTCAGGCGGCAGAGCTTGCAGGAAGCGATCTATTATGATCTTTTCCACTACTTCGCCAGCAGTAAATCACAGTAAATTTTTTTGGTTTGGTGGGGGCATTTGTGTTCTTATGCCCAAATTCTCTACCAGTGTGACCTCTCAGGGCCGGGGCAGGCAGAATGCAGACACTCAGCATGCGGAGATGGAGGATTTTATTGAAATGCAGGTGCAAAGGCTTGAGTGAGTGAGTGTGGATCACTGGCTTCCCAGAGTGGGGCGCGAGGAATGGATGGAGCGGCCGGGAGGCTGGACCCAGGAGGCTTGGCAAAGGTCGAGGATGCCGGCGGGAGGCGCAGCGCAGCCGGGGAGCGTCTTCTCTGCACTCTGCGTCGTCTGCATCTGTGAGAAACAGAGAAAGAGAGACAAATCATTAGCCATTTTCTGCGCCCTTTTATATCTGCTCCTCTTCTCTCTGATAGTGAGGGGAATCTGCTCCAATCGTCCGCTGCAAGCCGTGTGTGTTTCTCCCGCCCCGCCTCAGAGCCATGTGCACTCTTGATCGAACAGCCCCATTTCAGCCCCCCGCCGACAGTTGTGCAAGGAGCGTGATGTGCATTGTGTGTGTGGGCTGCAGGCCCACGGTCACACTAAGTAAAACAAAGCATTTCTTTTCAGTTGAACCACTAACATAGGGGTGGAGAAATAAGTAGCCCCATAAACCGCAAGAAGCAGATTTTGTGTCTGGGCTAATAGTTTTTAAATTCGTTCTTCACATTTACATTGCAAACAAATTTTCACTTGGATTTTCCCTTTTCCTTTAAACTTCATGGTGTTTTGAAGCAACTTCTATGCCATAACTATAGCGCATTCTTCCAAATCCCACCACCTGCTGCGCTACGTACATCAGCCGAGGCGACAAGGTGGATTAATTAGCATTTACTGATGACCGACGATCGTGCCCAGGAACATGCAAGCACACTATATGGCCAAAACTGTTGCCATAAAGTTGGAAGCACACAATTGTATTGAATTTCTATGTATGCTGTTGCATTACAATTTCCCTTCATTGGAACTAAGAGGCCTAAACCTGTTCCTGCATAACAATGACCCTGTGCACAACATGAGGTCCACGAAAACACAGTGTGTTAAGTTTGGAGTGGAAGAACTCGGGTGTCCTGCACAGAGCCCTGACCTCGACCCCACTGAACACCTTTGGGATGAACTGGAACTCGAGTCTTCTCACATCAACATCAGCATCCGACCTCAACCTCGCTAACGCTCTTGTGGCTGAATGAACACAAATCCCAACAACCACGCCCCAAAATCTAGTGGAAAGCCTTCCCAGAAGAATGGAGCTTATTATTACAGCAAAGAGGGACTCAATCTGGAATGGGATGTTGGATGTTGGATGAATGGTATAATGGTCAGGTGTCTACAAACTTTTTGCCATTTTGTGAATGTAGAAACACTAACTAAACCAAATAAAGTGCAGCATAAAGTCACCATATAATTCTCCTGGAAGCAAAATACCTTGTGGTTAAACATATCTAGAGGGCGTTTACTTGCCTGGTGAGCTAGCTAATAATTTTATCATTTGTCCACCCTTGACATGCTATCTACTGTAGTTAGCTAGCTTGATCTCTTTTGGTGCCTTCCTAACCATCCCTGGTATCTGTTGTTAGAGATGTATGGCTAATTGTGTCTAAGGCTTAATCAGTAATGACTCAAATTAAGTTGCATTTATAAAAATAGAGAACTGCCTACCACTGACCTCTGTACCTGGCATTTTCCATGCCATCATGAAAGAATAAATGTCAGCATCAAGTTGGCCAAATGATGGCCATGTGGAACTGTAAAGACTGGAGTTCATTTTTTAAGGTCTCTGAAGTATCGCTATGGCTATCGTCCATGAAGGTCACGAGTTTTGACACCGTTCTTCTCCCCGGCATAAAAGGGGGTCTCGATTGGACCCCATACAAAAAAGTGACAAACATTGAGAAATTATATAAAATGCCCATATATTTGGGTCATAGGCAAAAATTATAGGCATTTATTTTGTGTGGAAGCTGACAGCAGTAAGAAAAATTTGCAACTGAAAGTTGTTTTGTGTGTGTGTGTGTGTGTGTGTGTGTGTGTGTGTGTGTGTGTGCGCGTTCACCCAGACGTCTGTGTATCCAGACCAAACGTCTTCTAGGGAATCTAATTATGGCCTCTCACTGTGTGTCCTGAAATAGCCTCTCTGCTGGAGCCTTTGCTTCTTTTTTTTAATATACTCTCCATAATGTGAGCACTGAATGCTGAACAGACAGATATCAGAAGCACCACCGCCGGCGGACTCACCTACAGCAAGTGGTTACTGCATCTCTGGGACATTTTATTTCCAGGACATTAGCATGACGGCTAATGCTATCGACCGGCTACCGATGCTTTACTTCTCCTTGGTCTTCTGAGAGGTTGGTCACACTTCTAGCCACAAACTTGAGTACTGCTTATATGTTGCATCCTATAGACTATTAGAAGAAGAAGAAGAAGAAGAAGAAGAAAAAAAGGTTCCTGCAGGGTTCCTGTAGTGCTTTAGTAGAGTTCCTAGAGTTCTTTGGGTGGTTGATTGTTCTAATTCGGTTGTACTTGGGATCTTTTCTGAAAGGGAGAATCCCTATAGTAGAGTTCTGCACAGAACCTTCAAGGCAGTGTCTCTAAATCCTGGTCCTTATGTACCACCACCTCACCACTAACTTAATTAGTTAATCAGCTGATGCGTTAGGGGAGGGAACACACCAGCATGTGCTCTGTGCCTGTACTACTCCAGGTCCAGGATTGAGAAACACTTCTTTAAGGGTGCCCCAGGACATTTGTGTGAATAATTTTGTCTTTATGTATTGCAGAAATATTGATAGTCCATTGTGTTGAGTGAAAAGGTTTAGAGGAGAACGGTGTTAAATGTCGATCAGTTAAATAAAGATTGGGAATTAAATTCACATCGCTGAAAGAAAACAAAACTAAGCACCTTGGATGGCATCGTTACGGAGGGGTTCATGTTAGGTCACTAAGAAGGGGCATTTAATAAACGACCAACGAATGTTTTTGAAGCTTAAGACGCCAGGTCTGTTATTTGATAATAGCTGTAACCCATTTCTCAGAACAAAACACAACAACAAAACATAGTTAGCTTTCGATGTTTCCTTTTCCTTTTGATTCATCATGTAGTGGCGGTACTTTACATACGATAATTTACCGTACGTCACGATGCGAATGTGATATCGCGACGCCATAATGCTGACCCCTATCTCATCCTTGATGGCCTTTTTTAAATGGTGTCCTACAGACGTCTGGTGGTCTCTGATATTGCCCTCATGGTTTGTAAGCTCTTTGTAGCCCTAATGGACTTACGTGATATTCCGACAGCTGTAATGGACGTCTGCAAGAAATCAGAAAACCGCAGATGTAGACTTTTAGCGGGGGGAAAAAAATGTCGAGGGTTCTACGGATCGTTAAGGGTTCTAGCTTTGTAAAAGGTTCGACGTGTTAACTTTTCCGAAGGTGTCAAGCTCTGTGTTTAAGATCTTCCTCAACGGGAACCATTTACGGTACCGTAGGCCTATACAACCTAACCGGTCCGTATTCATCCGATTAACCAGACACCTGAACATACCATGGATGAGGACCTAAATCCAAACCGTTAGACAGTGATCTAAAATGTCTGACAGAAATATATTATCAAGACAAACATTTCAAATAAACAACACCTCAGAAGGGATTGACGGTTGAGGGGTTCTCATTACTTATCACAGTCTACACTGAATAGTCGTATATTTAAAATATATACATCTATATATATATATATATCTATATATTCTTGCTGATATGTTACCTCAGAGAGCTGCAGCGGAGTGAAAGAGCCGTTGGTTTATTCGTTTTCTTGTCACGAGCGTTCGAACGAATTTAAAATTTCAACCGACGCAAGGAAACGACCGTTGAGAGAGGAAGAGGAGGAGGAAGAGGATGGGGGGGGTGGGGGTGAATGGGGGATAAACAAATATATATATATTTAAAAATTTAAAAAAAATTTTTTTTAAATAAATAAATAAACAACCACACACACACACACACACACACAACAAAACACGCGGCGTAGAAATGGCTGTAAACTGATATAAAGCGAGCTCTTTGCGGCTTTAGCCCCTCGTCCACATGTGAGAGAGGAGTGGAGGAGAGAGGAGCGGAGGAGAGAGGAGTGGAGGAGTGAGTGCGCCGCGCCGCGCAACATCATTTCCACATTTGGTCTCGTCACGGAGAGAGCCGGAGCACACCGAGCCGAGCCGAACCGAGCCGAGCTTGGACACGGACATGGACTTGATACATTTCTAAGGATCCTAGCTGTGATCTCGGGTCGCTGTTGCTTTTACCCCCGACTCCAGTCCACTGAAGAATTTCCTCGGCGGTTCACACGTCTCCTGGACGCATTGCTACCCCGACAGCGTCTCACCCTCGCTTCCAAACGGACTGCTGGAGATATCCTGATTTCTTTTTTCCATCACATCGCATAAATATTCCTATATATATATATATGTATATGTATATATCTATATATACATATGCATATTCCTAATTCTGTATCAAGGAACTGGTGCGTTTTGAGAATGAGACGTCACACACTACACTAACCGTCTCCTTCACGTGCGCTGAGCGTTAAGAATATGACCTAACGTGCCGGATTTTCTATTCTTTTTTTTTTTTTTTTTTTTTGGCTTTTTTTTTTGTGTGTGTTGTTGTTGTTGTTGTCTTTCTTGGATTCGCCATGTGTCTCTCCTTTCATTTGGGACTGCTTTATTCTGGAAGACTCGGTTTGATCAATTTTTAATCCTTTATGCGTCGGCGAAATAAAGAGGAAACAGAACAAGAGCGACGGATCAACCGCAGAGACGAGAAAGAGGGGTAAAGAAATATATAAATATATATATACATCTATATTGACGTGTATATATAATAAAACAACAATAACAAGAAACAAAAAAACAAAAATAAATAAATAAATTAAAAAAAAAAAAAAAAAAAAAAAACCCCACCGGGACGTTAATAAGGGAGAGATGAATGTATGAGACGCAGTGAAGACTGGAAGAAAGGAGACTGGAGGAGTGAAGGTAAGCAGGGTTATGAAACAAGGTGTCCATCACTATGGCATACTAAACACCAAGCTAGGACACCGTGCATGCTCCAGACTCCAGGCTTTCAAACACTATCATCATCATCATCATCATCATCATCATAAGTTGCTTATGAAATATGGATGTGTGTGATGTGTCAGGATCTCTGGTGAAAAACAAGGACGTCTTTATTTATCTATGTATGTATGTATTTATTTGTTTATTTATTTATTTTCGCCGAGTCAGTACATCACGAGACGGACGTAACGTTTTTTTTTTATGTTTGTTTGTTTGGTTTTTTTCTTCCCTTTCCTATGGCTTTCATGTGACATTGGCTCCATGTGCAAGAGCAAGCACACACTTTTAAACGTGTAACAATTCTAACACTCGACCGATGGGCCAACCGTTAGGATTTTAACGGTTTTTTTTTTGTGTGTGTTTGTTTTTTTAAATTTAAAAAAAAAAAAAATTAATAAGCTTGTTTGGCTTATTAATGTGTGTTTGTGTGTGTGTGTGTGTGACCTGACGTGAACATCGTACGATATATTCACACTATAGAGTGTGCAAGACATCTTTACTGGATCCGCAAAAGCATACGTTGATATGGGAGAATAATTATGTGTCATGATGATAATCAATAATCATGTTTCGAAAGAAGTAGCCTCGGTCAGAGCGACGAAAACCATCCAGTCTTCTGGAGAGAGAGAGAGAGAGAGAGAGAGAGTGTGTGTGTGTGTGTGAGAGAGAGAGAGAGATTCATCAATAGGCGACACACGGCATGTTATACAAGAAAAATCCGCATTAGCTCAAATACCTAGCTGGTCATATGAGATAAAAATTACAGGCCATGTCGGAAACCTGGTCATTTGTATACTAGCTCGTCAGTAGGACCGTAGTGACTATGGGTGGAGTAATATTTTACATATGTAATAAGCTATGAACTATAGTAGGAGGTGGTCAGTGTGAATGGGCCAACAACAAGGTGACAGAATGCAGGTAAGAAATGTTTATACAGTTCGAACAATTAACGTACGGATTTGGTTCGAATTCTATTTTTTTTTTTAAAAAAGAAAGAAAAAGAAAAGATACAAACACTAACCCTGGCCCTAACACTTAACCTTTGAGTGTTATGAATCGTCACAAATGAGAAAAAACGTGGCACCTTGTCAGGGATAGAACGGTGGTGAATATCTAAAGCATCTCATTTCTTGTAAAGATCGGATCGGATCGGATGTTTCCAAATGACCTGGCAGGTGTGAGAAAGCAGCGCCTGATACAATCTGTCGTTATGGACCTATGTTTCTTTCTTTCTTTCTTTCTTTCTTTCTTTTTTGGTCTAGACTTGACCCGTCAATACGTCGGATCGTTATATCGTAAGGACCGAGTGTAAAACTAGCCGTAAACTATAAAAGGTCTCCTGTGGAGAATTCTCACCGAGCGTGCTCTTTCGACGGAGTAGCCCACAAGGGCTCGTGTCTTTCTGAATACAAATGCAATCCTGGCCGAAAACTCGGAGGTAGTCTGTCTTTCAGCGCCAAACTGCACGGCTGTGACGGCTCGAGGACCGTCTGGCCGTTCCGCTGCCCCGACGTCCCTCCCTAATCAAACCGATCGTTAGCCGATTTAAATCGGGGGGTGCGATTCATGCTTTTAAACCCACATCTCCACCCCTTAAACACAGATCGAACCCAATCAGTCTGAACTGGCTGGCTGTCAGACGGCGAGAAGGATTTATGTCTGCTCTATGTCTTTCTGTCACATCACTATCAGAACAATTATTCTAAGCTTCCAATGGATGAATAATAGCCAGACGTTAGCGCGATATTAATTACAGCCCAATTTCTTTGAAACGTGGCGGAGGGAGATTTATCCCTGCCGTAATATCGCCGCGCACTTTTTAAGCAAGAGCATTTGTTTTATATTTCACGCGATAAACAAGATAACGAGGAAGTATGGAGGCAATTAAGTCATAGCCGTTTCAGATCTCGTTCCTAATTGGCTAAGCTCGACACAGCAGATATATTCTTCAGTCGTATGAGATTTAACCCCGCGTCCCAGTTCTTAATGCCTATAGAGTAGTTTTGCTGTCCTACTCCCTGCAATGAACTATGCATTTGTCTTACGCCAGCACTTTTTTTTTTTTGACACAGACACACACACACACGGCCTGATAATGAAGGGGTCGGTAATTAGACGACGAGTCGAGTCAGTTTTGATAGCAGCCAGCTATTCAGTAGAATGTTATTTAGAGCCGGTTCGATGTGACACGACGTGATGCAATGTCATTCAGTATTGTGCAAACACAAGCCACGCCTCCTTTACTAGGAGAAGCAAGGAGGAGAGGCGAGAGACGGAGAGGCGCACGGCGTCGAACGAAACGGACGACGTCTCTAAGCAATAGCCGTTAATAAAGAACCAGACACATGAGTGACGGCGGAACCTATAGATACAGATTCTCTCACGGAGGCAGCCGGATGGGATAATGCGTGCCCTGCTCGAGCGTCCACGTCTCAGCCAAATCATCCTTCCTAAATTATAGATACAGCTATTTATGATTGCGATAAACTCTAAGGAGATGTCCGGATGGTTCTCTTTTTTTATTTTTATTTCCGCCCTTACTCCTGTGATACAGATTATTAATGACTGTACTTTTTTTTTTTTTTAAATATACATAACGGAGAGCAAGCCTTAGGGTTGGGAAATGTAAAGGAATGGCACGTGGACATTTAGTGTGCTCCCCGTGAGCACAAAACGAACGAAATCTATGCACCTTGTCCTGGTTTGAACCCTCAGTCGTACGGAGCGTGTTTTGTTATAACACATGCATTTTTCATCACGCCTTATTCCTCATTCCATCTGCTACCTCCTCCGTGTGTGTGTGTGTGTGTGTGTGTGTGTTTTCACTATACGTCCTTTTGTCGTGTACCTGAAATTGTCCCTGTTTCCTTTCCTTTTATTTATTTATTCTCCTTCTTTTTTTTTTTTTTTTTTTTTACAAGCTGCTTATTATAGATACAATGCAACTGTCCACTCCTGACATCTCTCCATCAGTTTCGCTTTCTTTCATTCTTTCTGCGTCGTGCCTCCCTGTAGGCGACAGAGTTGTTCAGCTGTCAGTCACGGCTCTTTTTTTTTTCTTTCTTCTTTTCCCTGTCTGCTGTGGTTTCTTGTAAGGCCTGCTCGGAGACAGCGTCCCCGAGGACCCGGGTGGACATTGCCGGAATTATTTATTTATTTGGGGTTTTTTTTGTGTGTTTTTTGGGGGGGTTTGAAGTCGGCAACACGCCGTAAGCAGAAATTCATGTCGAGAAATGTACATACACCTTTTCACCTCCACCCCTCCCCCCGTTCCTTTTCTCTCGGGCTTCCGAGAGTCCGTGCCGCTGCTCTCCGAGGTCCGCTATACAGTAATCGGCCATCCTACATTAAACCGATTTCAGCTCGTTTATTATTACGAGAGGACTCAATGACACAGCGATGTTACGCAGTTCAAGTTTAAACATCCACTTTATTGCTCATCTAAGGATGGAGATTTGCCAGTTGCCCTCCAAAGGCACACCGAAGACAACAAACGCAGCTGGAGAAATACAATCTTATATCGTCTATGAGATTAATTTAAAAAAAAAAATGAAATAATGATAAAAATGATTACAATGCTGTCTTCCATATGAATCAAGCTACCGTACGTGCAATATATATATATATATATATATTTTTTTTAGAAACTAGCTCATATGATGACGGATGCATCGGCTTTACAGTTATAGTTTTGTTTTGCTGGGCAGTTATGCATTTTTGTTCTGTAGAGAAAAAAAAAAAAAGAAAAAGATGAACCGGATTAACACGAACTCACATCGCGATGCTCTCTATAGAGGCCACGGATTGTTAAACTCATTCCAGGATGACCTTTTCACAGCCGAACGTTTAGGTTTCTGCAAAAACACAACCGCGGGATTAGGTGGGAGTTCTGACGATGTACTGTGATAGTCCTATCGCGATCAATTATGTCACGATATGCCGAGATATTCGACTTCCTCTTCAGAATTGTAAGACGTGAGATATCTCTTTTTCAGTATTGCATTTTTATTCCTAAATAAATGCTATACACCCTGTCCAGGGTGTACCCCGTCTCGTGCCCGATGCTTCCTGGGATAGGCTCCAGGTTTCGCCGTGACCCTGAAAAGGATGAGCGGTATAGAAGACGGATGGATAAATGCTATATGTAAAAAAAAAAACTATTTTATAGGTATAAATGAAAGTATCATCAAACAGGTCTTTTTTCTTTTTTGTTTTTTTTTTAAATTCATGAGCAAGCCTATATCTGGATAAGGGTGGGGGCGATATGGCGGAAATATCATATCGCGATATTTCAGGACGTTTCTACGATACACATGCGTCATGAGATCTAGGTTTCCGAACAAAGTGGCAGCGGAAACATTAGTGCTGTATAGAAACGAATAAACCCTTTTAAAAGGTTTTTTTTATGTAATGTAATGTGCAGTAATAAACGAACTCCGAAAAAAGTTTAAAAAGTTAAAAAAAAAAAAACGATAACATCGTACAATTTGAAAGATTTCTGTAATGGGAAGTAAAAAAAAAAAAATAAAAAACTGAAAGAAAAGAACAAAATCCCACGATACGTACGATATCATTATTATATCATATTATATTATATGATATGATGACGTCACCCAGCCCTGATCGCCATACGTGTCACGCAGGTTAGAAATGCCTTTGAGAACCGCGGTGTGATACGGTCTGATATTTTTCTATATACACCGGCTCGCTAAAGGACTCAAGGATGTTTAGTGAGAATTGAATATCCTTCAGATTAGACTAATATGAGATCGGACTTAAAATGCCTGCCTGCGCTGATTTATGCCGCTTCCGCGTGTCTTTAAAAATAGACAGGAGTGTATACGCATTGACAGTGACCGCTTTAAACCACCGCTGAGAGAATGCAGCTCATCAGAAAGACGCAGAGACCCAAAGAGACGGAGAGAGGGAAAGACAGACGTGTACGTCCGTGCGTGCGTGCGCGCGAAGCCGAAATAGCTCGCGTAAAGGCACCGCGGCAGTAGGAGCTGTCAGGGCTTTTTCTGAGCCGTGGCCTTTGTGCGCTAAAGCGCTGTCGCCGAACGCAGCGGCCTGTAACCGCAGGCGCCGTGCACCGGGGCCTTTGTGCGAGAAAAGTCATCAAACTGAACTGCAGCTGGACTCCGCTGCTGGATGTGGTAGGAACGGAGCGCCGCAGGGAGCCAATCACGGCCTCCACCCTTCCCCCCGCACACACACACACACACTAACACAAACACACGTACGCGTTAAGAGCATGGTGATCCCCCTCCCCCCTAAAAAAAAAAAAAAAAAAAAAAACTCTGAAGTGGCACAAAACATTGGAACACGCTGATCAACAAGTGCGCATAAATAGAAAAATCAATGGAGGCTCTTTTTCATAAATCGAGCGCGCGTTAAATCAGCCGAAGGGCTCCGTGTGGAAACATAAACTGATTGTTTGGCTGCTGTCATTGAGTCTGGTCTATCAACTGCGAATGACGAGTAAGGAGGGGTTGGGGGGGGGGGGGGGGGGTTGGTTTACAGCTGTGCAAGCCTCGAACAGAACCCAATCAATCGAGCACTCAGCCACCCGGGCAATTTACTTGGGTAATACCATCAGGAGAGGCAAAATTCAGCACACGCCAGTTCAAGCTACTTGACTCCCACTCGTGCTGGCAACACAATACGCCGTTGTGATTGCTTAATTCTGCAAAAACCGCCCAGGCCCAGGCTTTGCCGGTCCTCAGAGTTCCCAATTACAGCCACGTGTTCTCAGAGCCGAACATTCGGTGGTGATTTGGTTGTGTGTGTATATTTGTGTGTGAGCTGTTTAACTCCTAATTAACATTCACTGCTTTGTGTTTAAAGCAGATACTTAATTTAATTACCCACATGAATTCAGTCGATCTCCTGAATCGATCCTGAATCGAGTCCAAACCCCCTGTTCGGATTTCACAAATCGAGATTCTCACAATTCCGGTCGAGCGAGATACGGAAAACATCAGACACGGCTCATTTAGATCCGGTCTCGTCCGTCGGCACCCCGCGCGCGCGCTCGGCGAGGGGCCGTCAGACTTCTGTAAAAGTTGCAATCGAGTTTTACTAAATGGGAAAAAAAAAAAAAAACCTTAGCATCCGGATGGATTTGAATATTAATGAAGCTGTTATTTTAGATTTGTTTTTGTTTATCCACAGTTATGGCACTCTCAAAAAAAAGAGAGAGAGAGAGAGAGAGAGAGAGAAGTGCGGACCTTTCGGTGCATATTTATTTTATGAGCATAATCCTTTTCGTGAACTGTTCATATATTAGATCCTTTTAAAAAATAAATAAATAAAAAAACCCCAAGTATGCGATAATATACGGCCGCTTATTGAAGGCACAGAACTTTATAATTCCTTTTCGCTCACGATTCACATTTGATTAAAACTCTCGTCCGGTTCGAGTCGACGACGTTATTTAATGGACCTACTTGTTTTTTTTTTAAGTCAATGGGGTTAGGATTAAAACCCATTTAAATTTAAATGACCAGTCAAAGCGGTAATAACTATTAGACATCAGTAATAATTATAGTAGTTTTATGATAATAGTGGGTCGTGATTTCCAGCGCCGTGACAAAATTATAGGATTGCGTGGACCAATTTCATCCAATTAAAATCAGGAGTACATTTAAGCTCTTGAACGTGAAGCGAGGCCGCTATTTCAGAAACGCTACAGGAAGTAGTCTTTTCGGTCGTTTCCTGAAGCGTCGGCTGAGGTCACGACACGGGACGGTAAAATACCGTCGACGTTTAAAAAGACGTGTCAGAGATAACGGGGGGGGGGGGGGGGGGGGGGGGGGGGTGTGTCTTTAAGTACGTCTCTATCACGGGTAGAACCTGTGTACGCGGTATGGTCACGTGACCTTTTCGTGATCAGACAACACGCGGTTATAAGTGATGTCGAAACAGTCCGCTTGTATAGAGGGTGAGCAGTGACGTCACGAACACGCCCACCTCGGACAGACCGGGTGGCAAAACGTCCAGCAAAATGGCTGGTTTTAATAGGAGAAGCTGCGAAAACGCTGGTATAACTAACGACTATCAGCTTAAATTAACGGCAGTTGGACTCGACAGTGACTCTTACAACTTGCCCGAGAACTGCGGTAAGAATGCAAACGCCGATACTCGGTGCAGGATTCACGATCTAACGTAAACGCGCCGATGTAAAGAGAAGAGGAATCGTTATCACGTGGACGGATTGTACCGGCGTGTCACGGACTGCTGCGACGTTGGACCTTGAACATTTCAAATGTACTTTCTTTGATTATTTTTTTTTCCCCGTGTGCCTTAAAATCCATAAACATCATTCAAATCCTACTCAATGCTGGTTCTAATCTTCTAAAGGAAGTGTGGATTTGTTAACACGGCGGTAACACGCCAACTTGAACTCCTGAGCTCTCACAGCAAAAATCCTTAACAACATATTTTCCTCCAAGGTAAAACATTGACAGGGCAGCCAGAACAGCGGGCTCTCAGTCAGAGCGCCAGAGCTTCATCAAAGAGGAGATTCAACACCTCCAGTTCAAATTACTCCAAAGCTTTCAGAAGCCCTACTTCCGTGGTCCGAGGGGAACGTCCCGTTTAAAACGTAAAGCACGACGAGTTTTTTTCTCTCTCTTTTTCCGTTCTGTTATTAAACGTCATCGTTATTTCTTTACGGTACGGACCCGGTCGACGGAGTTGTATACGGTTACTACACACGCCCGTCATATACGACCTTCTGCGTGGCTTTACTGCATAGCGTTATCATTCCGTAAGCGTAACATCTGGCGCGCTCATACGTTTACACGCTAGTTGTTTGTTTGTTTTTTCCGGTGTAAAGAGATCAGACCGCGTTCATTCATCATCAGTGGGCGTTTATTTTTCCCGTACAGTGGCGGTATTTCTCGTATAACCTCTCTCGTTTATTATGATTAATATTTCGTCAGAGCACAAAAAAAAAAACAAAAAAAAACCGGCACCAGAGGGTCCTAATGCGGCTAATGATGCCGGGTGGTTATTACTCGGGATTGTTCGGCGGTCGGTATTTCGAGGCGTCCGCATTAATTCACTGCGTCCGCAGTTTTTCATTTTAATTATTACCCCCCCCCCCACACACACCCTTTCCCGAGGTAATTAGTAATTGCGCACATTAGCGGAAGCGCGGCCGAGTACAGCGTGCACGCGGCGTTTTATCTCTACGTGTGAATGCGGCGGGACGGAAAGCCTGCGTTCGAGCAGAAAGACTCACGCACGGCGAAAATCCCGAGATTCGAAAGTCTCGCCGCCGACCGTTTGCGAGGAGAGAAGCGGACCCCGGAGGACACGGACGGAGGAAAGGTGACGGTGACGGTCCGTACAAGTTTAACGCTCCTCCGTGTTAAAGAATAAAACAAGGTTTGAGACAGGAAGGAGGAAGCGGATATCAGGACCGGTCTACGTAAGCGCTCTGTCCCGCCAGTCGCTTCTTTATAGTGGAGTCAAGTTTGTTAACGGGCTGCTTCTCGTTGCGCCGACTTCGGCGACTGGACGAGCGTCGTTGCTTTTTACGTTAAGACACGCACGTTTTAGAGACTTTCTAACGAGCATCTCGTCGTGTCGGCTCATCGCGAATGATCACACGTCCGGAAAAGCGAGTGCCGAGCCTGAATTCGCGCCTCGTTCGCCAACATAAGGCGCCGTTCGGGACGCGGCCATTTTGCAGAGGTATCTCGTCGGCACGGATACTTTATGCTTAAACGTATAAATATCAATAAAAGACGTCTGAGGGTTCACTAAAGCGAACAGCTACTTGTTAGGGGTGTGTTTTGATACATAAATCAAGAATTTCGATGTTATAGTCGTTTATATGACGGCAGGTCGCAATGATCTGTATCCCGGAATGTTTATGTACTCGCTTGTAAAGCGGGGATTAAATTAGACTCGGCGCTTCCTTCGCCGCTTGCGTTTATATAGCGTCTAAACGGCGAAGAAGTGATTTCAGGGCTTTTCAGACAGAGCGGTGGGAAAACGCTTTCCCAGGTAACGCGTGCAGCCGAGGTTTCACCTCGCGGCCCGAGTGTAAGGTCGCGCTCCTCTTCCGAAGCATCCGTTTTTCTTCGATTCAGGAAGGGTTTCGTATCCGTGGGAGGGGCATCGATATGCACGCTACGAGACTGAGTAAGACAAATAGCAGCAGTCAAACAGTTCCGTCCACCACCACCCCCGCCCCCGCCCCGAAACGAGGCGACACCTGGATATAAAGTCGCAGACGTGTGTGTCTGGACAGGGATAAAATGATCAGACGATGGGGAGAAAGGGTAGACGATCCGGCCTGTCATTTTCTCAGAGGACGACGGGAGGAAAACCCCGACATGGCCGATCCGGGTGGAAATAATATCACAAAGGGGCAGCCGTAAAATAGGAAATGACCCCAGGACCGAGCGCGGCTCTAATCCTGTGCGAATAGAGGATAATGTGTTGTACGCTCGTAGTTTTTCCCTAGCTGCGGTTAGCAGTATGCGATTGTTGGAAAAAGAAAAAAATGTTGTTTAATGAGAATGCCAATTCAGTATCGCACCCCCCCCCCCCTCCCCCCCCCCCCCCACCCCCACCACCACCACCACAATAACATTTTCTCTAGGTTTTTTTTTTTTTGCTGCATATGTTGACAAACTGGCCGTTGTTGTTGTTGTTGTCGATGATGATGGTGATGTATTTGTTTCTGGAACGTAAAACATCTCCGACTGTGATTTTTTGCCATCCACATTAAGCTACACAAGCAGTCTACAGACACCCGGCGCTGGCGCCCGTTCCCAAACGGGTCTCGATCGAGCCGTATCGCCGCCGCGATGTTTTACGTGATGTTTACCTCAGCAGCCGTTGCCCGTTCTGCTTCGCCGCACGATACGACACGTCTGTTTACGGTCAGCCGTCGAACGCGGCATTAGTCCTACCGTCTTCCCTCCATCCGGAGTAGACGTGCGGGACCACGGACACTTTGGGACCTTAATACTGTTTAGAATTACCACTTACGATGTGGTGACACTCAGTTCCAGTTGGCTTGTGCTTTTGTGTGTGTGTGTGTGTGTGTGTGTGTGTGTGTGTGTGTGTTTTGAGTGGTGAGAGGAAACACAGGGAAGCAGCCAGGGAATACAGGCAGCTGTTTGTTTGTGTATTTGTAGAGCAAGGGGCAGAGAGAAAGAGAGAGAGAGAGAGAGAGAGAGAGAGAGAGAGAGAGAGAGAGAGAGAGAGAGAGAGGAGGAGGAATGGAAACAGCAGGCAAGACAAAGTCCTTGGAAAGAGAAGAGGAAGGACAAAGGAAGGAAAAATATACGAAATAAAAACATAAGATATCGTCGAAAGCCAGGCGAAGCCACGGCGTCATCCGTAGAAGAAATATTCACAGTATGCTATCGCATCTCTATCGTATAGAGTAACTCCATATTTATGGAGATGTATAGTCAGTTCCAGAAGTATTGACACCCTCGGCGTTAAAAAGGAGATTAAAAATGTCGATAGTTCCCTGTACTGTATAAATAATTACAGCTGTTATTGCTCTCTACTATTATTACTACTATTACACTAATAATCAAAAAAATCATCACGTAATTAACATTTAGGCGTTAATAAGAAAGAAGGATGTTTTACAAGCTCAGTCCAGTTCTTCTCGGCGCTTCTCATTAATTTATGTTTGATACTTGTCTCTCGCTCGCTCGCTCTCCCTCCCTCCCCTGAGTCGTCACGCTTTCTTGAAGTTTTATTTATTTATTTTTTTTCTATCTTCCTCCTATTTCTTCTCCCCGATTTAGTCACCTGCCAAACTCCCATGCAGTCAGCTCCCCCCGTCGTACGACAGCTACCGACCGGGGTAACACATGCTTCCTCCGAGACGTGCGAAGCCAGCCGACAACATCTGTTCGAACTGCTGTGTCACAGGGCAGCGGAACACACGCACAGAGGGACGCGCTATCCGCCCTCTTCCGCATACACGAGCGCCGAAAGACTCCCGCGATTGGCTAGTGTCGCTGTAATTATTGACGAAGGAGCGCTCCACACCGGATCGGATCGGACGGATGCGCACGGCACATTAGGATGACACCGGGGTTGTGCACCTGTCTCACCTGAGTATAGACCCCTCCCCTTTTATATTCTCTTAGCTCTCGTGTCAGCTCAGTCTTTCTTTCTGTTTTCCCTCTCTGCCCTCTGTACCTCCATCAGACCATATCAGTGTTGCCAGCAGCTACTAATGCACAGTAATGTAGCACCTACTCATCACACTCACCTACACACACACACACACACACACTTACTCACCATAATCTAGTGCAGTCCCACAGCATCTCAGCTGAGACGATGTGGTGTGTGTGTGTGTGTGTGTCTGTATATATATATATATATATATATATGAGTAGTTGAGGTCATAAGTTTACATAAATCCTCCAGGTCCTGCACGTTCTTTACTTTTCCGGCATCTTCTGCATATTCGACTCCTTTCCAACAGACTATATGATGTCCAGATCCGTCTTTTCACCCTGAGGACGACCGAGGGACTCGTACACGGCTATTACGAAAGGTCCAAACGCTCACCGGCGCTCGAGAAGCCGACACGATAGATCGAGAGTAAGGGGGAGGGGGGTGTAAACTTTTGAACAGGATGATCGGTGTAAATCGTTGCTAACATTTTGTTTAAAGATCTCATTTGATTCATTTAGTACCGCCCTTTAGAAGCGACATGTTTTCCCGAAGACAAAATAATCGCAGTTTACACCGTTCATCCCGTTCAAAAGTTTACACCCCCTCCCCCCCGGGATCTTAACGTATCGTATTATGTGTTTTCAGGTATTTTCATGTGAACCCGAGATAGAAATCCAGAGGAAAAACCAAACGTAAGAGTTGAAGCTAGTTCGAACAAGCTGCGATGACGGTTCACATGGCCCATGCTAACGCTGACGTGCACATGTGAACTAGATATCACGTACTCCTTTTTCCACCGACACAGTGCTGATGACAGATCCAGTCCTGGTTCTGGTCCAATCAGTTTAGAAGCCAAAGCCTTGCATAATCTGATGTGGGAGTTTCATAATGCGCAGCAGAAAAAAAAAAAAAAGTAATAACAACCTTGGAGGAACTTATAAGCGCCCGTTCAATCCGCCTCCACCTCCTCTAACGAACGCGGCGGTGGTGTTGCGGGAGGTGTGTACGTCCTCGGCGATCGCCGGCAGGCTGGCGTGCCGCTCTGATCCGACTCCGCGTTTTGCTTGAAACGCCCGTCACGTTGAAATGAGCGATGTGCGTTGTTTTGAAAGAAATATGCAATTGAATTTCTCCACGAAAGCATTTTTTCTCTTTCGTGTTGCCTTTAAGCTCTTTAAGTGCAGGTAGCTGTTTAAAAGAAACCTGTTAGCGTTAGCATTATCCGGACGCCGGTATTGTCGTTTCTTTTCTTCGTGCTCACGATGTTAACTCGCGATATTCGAACCCCCACGCCCCCGTTTTTTGTAATGACCTTTGTCGAAAAAGTTATGTAAATAACTCAAAGAGGCCCACGGGTTGTCATGGTGACGATGAATCGATTCTGTCGATGTGGACAGAACGGCACACGTTCCGCCGCGTGGGTCAGCGACCCTTTTCGCGATGGGACGTTTTCAGCGCACTAGCATTATCGGATCACTAGCATTAACGACTAGCTATGAAGCTAGCTTTTTAATGACCGCGAACGAGCTCAAGTGACAATTAAATGCGAGAACTAGCCACAAAGACAACCGGCTTTAATAACCGGTGGGTGTTTCGCTCTCTTTAATAACCGCTAGATTGAACGACTCAGCTTAATCTAGATGAAATAAACACTAGCGTTTAACAGACACCAACTAGCTTTAATAACGCCACACACACACATCCACACACACACACACACCGAACACATTGTTAGAGTTATGGAGTGCGTGGAAGCTTTGTCACCATGCTGTCTGCTGGAGTTATGGAGCTAATTAGTTTTGCTTAGCTGATGATGGTTATGGATGAATTCTGACATCTGCCTACATCTATTCATTTGTGAGAATACATTTGTTTGAAGACGTGCGTCCGCCAAAATAATAGACGGCGTTTTTTGTGTTCGAATGCTTCTTTTTTTTTTTTTTTTTGACAGTCACATATTGCAGCGACGACGCCGGCCACATGGCTCCGTGAAACGTCTGGATTGGAACATGACTCGAAGTCGTTGAGCTGACGAGCGCAGAAAAGAAAGTTTTTATTTAAATTAAAAAAATAAAAAAATAAAAAAAAAAACCCTCCACACTGTCATTAGGCATGTTTTGGATTTCACTTGTCAGACTCCGTAGTGCGCTGTGAGTTGCTAATTGTATACGCAATACTATTTTGTTGGCGCTTTTATGCTTTTCAGCACGTTCGCCTCACACCTCCAGGGGCCGGGGTTCGAGTCCCGCTTCCTGGGATAGGCTCCGGGTTCCCCCGTGACCCTGAAAAGGATAAAGTGGTAGAAGATGTATGGATGGATGGATGCTGATAGGTTAGTCTTTGTGTTCTGTTCGCTCCTTAAGGTTCGGTTGACTTTATAGCTGTTTAATTGGTTGGGGTGAGCTTGGCCTAGAATATTTTAGGGTCATGTTAATGATCAACAATGTAGGTATTACGGTGAACGTAATATTCTGCGGAAATAAGAGGACGGAACGTGACGGCCAATCAAAATCGAGGAAAACCACGACCCATCCGGACTGAATTATCGGATCGTAATTCGGACGATGACGTTTTTTACACCAGGTGATTAAGAGAGAAACGTCTTCCACCAGCTGGGCCGAGTTCGATCCCGAAGATTAACGGAAGTTCCGCCTCGGCTGAGCGAAGTGCTCAGGGCGGACTATACCGCTTCAGGAGATCAGCAAGATAAGCCATCCGGAGCCGTGAACGGCACGAGCGGCGCCCGGCGCGGAACTTAACGGGCCGCCGTTGCGTGCACGTCGAGTCCGGCGAGGACCGTGCGTTCTGATCTGTCCGGATTTCAAAAGCCAAAAAGGATTTTTGAAAACGTGAAATCAACCCGAGGAGATTTCATGGGGTTTGTTTGTTTATTTATTTAATTATTTATTTATTTATTTATTTATTTCCGTATCCGACCGACATGGGTTTGTTTGTTTTCTGTCCTGCGTGGTCAGTGCTGCTTCTCTCTAGCGAGTCTGATTACAGTAAACACAGCTAGAGGTCCTCGGGAGCGAGCCGGGTCACCGCGTCCCGAGGTCGTGTGTGTGGCGGCGAGTGTGAAGGCACTCTGTAGGGATGGAGGGAGAAAGCTGGACTCTCACCTCTGCAGTCTCCTCACACTCACGACACAGGAGCAACTCACCTGCAGCACTCACCTGCAGTCTCCCAGTCACCTTCGCTCACACTCCCTCTGTGCATGTTTGTGTGTGTGTGTGTGTGTGTGTGAGAGAGAGAGAGAGAGAGAGTTGTTCTGTCTACACCTGCAGACTGCTGCAGCGGTGCATGTCTCCGTCCCGCACATTTTGCTCCATTCCCTTTCCTCTGCTCTTAAAATGTCCTTGTGTATAAATAGCCTGACCATCCATGCTCCCAGATATCGAGCTTTTTTTTTTTTTTTTTTTTTTTTTTTTTTAACCAGGGCTTGAAAAAAGGGGTGAGGAAAGTAGATCTGAGCTTCAAACCACACCACACAGGGGCATTATAGGATTTACGCCACATCCTGAGTCTCTCTCTCGCTCTCTCGCTCTCTCTCTCTCTCTCTCTATCTCTGTCTCCTCTGGCACTTTTCCTACTGCCTGGAATTAGCAATAGAGAAAAACAAACAAATTACGAGGAAACAAACAGAACGAGTAATAAGCATGTAGCGACATGCAGATTGCAATCTTCACAGGGATGGA